>NC_034015.1:12628099-12794289 GCF_000346465.2 Prunus persica
CCGTGCGGCTATACTATTTCAGAAATATAAAAACGTTCCCCAATCATTCTGCGAGACATGTAAGCCCATGTGTTTTTAAAAAAATTTCAAAACAGAGTATAGCCGTGCGGCTATACTATTTTTATTATAAAAAAGTCCCCAATCGTTAGGCGCCACGTGTCAGCCCATGTATTTTAAAAAAAAATTCAAAACAGAGTATAGCCGTCCGGCTATACTATTTCTAGATATTAAAAAGGTCCCCAGCGTCACGTGGCTGCCCATGTTTTTAAAATTTTTTTGAAAACTGAGTATAGCCGTGCGGCTATACTATTTTTAAATATAAAAAACACCCCACCCATTAAGCGCCACGTGTCAACACATGCCTTTTTAAAAAAAATATTAAAAACACGGAGTATAGCCGGTCGGCTCTACTCCCCCTTTTTTTTAAAAAAAAAAAGAAAAAAAAGAGCCTCCATTGTTTTAAGCCACGTGTCAAAAAAGGTATACCCGAACGGCTATACTGTTTTTATTGTAAAAGTCTTTTGTATAGCCGTGGGGCTATACTGCTTAATTAAAAAATTAATGATAAAAAAAGGACCCTCCTACTTGCATTGGTTTGTACCTTATGGATATTAATTTGCAACCTATCCAAAATAGATATTAATCTTCCACTGTTTGATATTTTAATATAATTTTTATACCACATGTTATTATTATTCAATAATGCGTGAGAATTATTTGTATAATACGTGAATTTTGTGTGTCTTATTGAAAATTTCCTCAAAAATACGTGTACAAAACATTAGAAATACGTACGTATATGTACAATACGACTATTGTATGTTTGCTTTTTAAAGAAAACGTGAGACGTGTATGGAACACGAGTGTATTGTTGAAAAATACGTACCTACATATGTGTGTGTGTGTGTGTACCTGAGTATAGCCGCGCGGCTATACTGTTTTCAAATATAAAAAAGCCCCCCTCCCAGGCATCAAGAGCCACGTGTCAAGTTAAAAAAATTTCAAAACAGAGTATAGCCGTGCGGCTATACTATTTTTAATATAAAAAAGGTCCCCAATCAATAGGCGCCACGTGTCAGCCCATGTATTTTTTTATAAAAATTTCAAAACAGAGTATAGCCGTGCGGCTATACTATGTTTAATATAAAAAAGGTCCCCAATCATTAGGCGCCACGTGTCAGCCCATGTATTTTTTTATAAAAATTTCAAAACAAAGTATAGCCGTGCGGCTATACTATTTCTAAATATAAAAAGGGTCCCCAATCATTAGGCGCCATGTGTCAGGCCAGGTATTTTTAAAAAAAATTTCAAAACAGAGTATAGCCGCGCGGCTATACTATTTTTAATATAAAAAAGGACCCCAATCATTAGGCGCCACGTGTCAGCCCAGGTATTTTAAAAAAAAATTTCAATACAGAGTATAGCCGTGCGGCTAGACTATTTCGAAATATAAAAACGTCCCAATCATTCTGCGCCACGTGTCAGCCCATGTGTTTTTAAAAAAATTCAAAACAGAGTATAGCCGTGCGGCTATACTATTTCGAAATATAAAAACGTTCCCCAATCATTTGCGCCACGTGTCAGCCCATGTGTTTTTAAAAAAAATTTCAAAACAGAGTATAGCCGTGCGGCTATACTATTTTTATTATAAAAAAGTCCCCAATCGTTAGGCGCCACGTGTCAGCCCATGTATTTTAAAAAAAAATTCAAAACAGAGTATAGCCGTCCGGCTATACTATTTCTAGATATTAAAAAGGTCCCCAGCGTCACGTGGCTGCCCATGTTTTTAAAATTTTTTTGAAGACTGAGTATAGCCGTGCGGCTATACTATTTTTAAATATAAAAAACACCCCACCCATTAAGCGCCACGTGTCAACACATGCCTTTTTAAAAAAAATATTAAAAACACGGAGTATAGCCGGTCGGCTCTACGCTCCCTTTTTTTAAAAAAAAAAAAGAAAAAAAAGAGCCTCCATTGTTTTAAGCCACGTGTCAAAAAAGGTATAGCCGGCCGGCTATACTGTTTTTATTGTAAAAGTCTTTTGTATAGCCGTGGGGCTATACTGCTTAATTAAAAAATTAATGATAAAAAAGGACCCTCCTACTTGCATTGGTTTGTACCTTATGGATATTAATTTGCAACCTATCCAAAATAGATATTAATCTTCCACTGTTTGATATTTTAATATAATTTTTATACCACATGTTATTATTATTCAATAATGCGTGAGAATTATTTGTATAATACGTGAATTTTGTGTGTCTTATTGAAAATTTCCTCAAAAATACGTGTACAAAACATTAGAAATACGTACGTATATGTACAATACGACTATTGTATGTTTGCTTTTTAAAGAAAACGTGAGACGTGTATGGAACACGAGTGTATTGTTGAAAAATACGTACCTACATATGTGTGTGTGTGTGTGTGTGTGTGTACCTGAGTATAGCCGTGCGGCTATACTGTTTTCAAATATAAAAAAGCCCCCTCCCAAGCATCAAGAGCCACGTGTCAAGTTAAAAAAATTTCAAAACAGAGTATAGCCGTGCGGCTATACTATTTTTAATATAAAAAAGGTCCCCAATCAATAGGCGCCACGTGTCAGCCCATGTATTTTTTTATAAAAATTTCAAAACAGAGTATAGCCGTGCGGCTATACTATGTTTAATATAAAAAAGGTCCCCAATCATTAGGCGCCACGTGTCAGCCCATGTATTTTTTTATAAAAATTTCAAAACAAAGTATAGCCGTGCGGCTATACTATTTCTAAATATAAAAAGGGTCCCCAATCATTAGGCGCCATGTGTCAGGCCAGGTATTTTTAAAAAAAATTTCAAAACAGAGTATAGCCGCGCGGCTATACTATTTTTAATATAAAAAAGGACCCCAATCATTAGGCGCCACGTGTCAGCCCAGGTATTTTAAAAAAAAATTTCAATACAGAGTATAGCCGTGCGGCTAGACTATTTCGAAATATAAAAACGTTCCCCAATCATTCTGCGCCACGTGTCAGCCCATGTGTTTTTAAAAAAATTTCAAAACAGAGTATAGCCGTGCGGCTATACTATTTTTATTATAAAAAGTCCCCAATCGTTAGGCGCCACGTGTCAGCCCATGTATTTTTAAAAAAATTTCAAAACAGAGTATAGCCGTGCGGCTATACTATTTCTAGATATTAAAAAGGTCCCCAGCGTCACGTGGCTGCCCATGTTTTTAAAATTTTTTTGAAAACTGAGTATAGCCGTGCGGCTATACTATTTTTAAATATAAAAAACACCCCACCCATTAAGCGCCACGTGTCAACACATGCCTTTTTAAAAAAAATATTAAAAACACGGAGTATAGCCGGTCGGCTCTACTCCCCCTTTTTTTTAAAAAAAAAAAGAAAAAAAAGAGCCTCCATTGTTTTAAGCCACGTGTCAAAAAAGGTATACCCGAACGGCTATACTGTTTTTATTGTAAAAGTCTTTTGTATAGCCGTGGGGCTATACTGCTTAATTAAAAAATTAATGATAAAAAAGGACCCTCCTACTTGCATTGGTTTGTACCTTATGGATATTAATTTGCAACCTATCCAAAATAGATATTAATCTTCCACTGTTTGATATTTTAATATAATTTTTATACCACATGTTATTATTATTCAATAATGCGTGAGAATTATTTGTATAATACGTGAATTTTGTGTGTCTTATTGAAAATTTCCTCAAAAATACGTGTACAAAACATTAGAAATACGTACGTATATGTACAATACGACTATTGTATGTTTGCTTTTTAAAGAAAACGTGAGACGTGTATGGAACACGAGTGTATTGTTGAAAAATACGTACCTACATATGTGTGTGTGTGTGTGTGTGTACTGAGTATAGCCGTGCGGCTATACTGTTTTCAAATATAAAAAAGCCCCCCTCCCAAGCATCAAGAGCCACGTGTCAAGTTAAAAAAATTTCAAAACAGAGTATAGCCGTGCGGCTATACGATTTTTAATATAAAAAAGGTCCCCAATCATTAGGCGCCACGTGTCAGCCCATGTATTTTTTATAAATATTTCAAAACAGAGTATAGCCGTGCGGCTATACTATTTTAAATATAAAAAGGGTCCCCAATCATTAGGCGCCACGTGTCAGCCCTGGTATTTTAAAAAAAAATTTCAAAACAGAGTATAGCCGTGCGGCTACACTATTTCGAAATATAAAAACGTTCCCCAATCATTCTGCGCCACGTGTCAGCCCATGTGTTTTTAAAAAATTTTCAAAACAGAGTATAGCCGTGCGGCTATACTATTTTTAATATAAAAAAGGACCCCAATCATTAGGCGCCACGTGTCAGCCCAGGTATTTTAAAAAAAAATTTCAATACAGAGTATAGCCGTGCGGCTAGACTATTTCGAAATATAAAAACGTTCCCCAATCATTCTGCGCCACGTGTCAGCCCATGTGTTTTTAAAAAAATTTCAAAACAGAGTATAGCCGTGCGGCTATACTATTTTTATTATAAAAAAGTCCCCAATCGTTAGGCGCCACGTGTCAGCCCATGTATTTTTAAAAAAATTTCAAAACAGAGTATAGCCGTGCGGCTATACTATTTCTAGATATTAAAAAGGTCCCCAGCGTCACGTGGCTGCCCATGTTTTTAAAATTTTTTTGAAAACTGAGTATAGCCGTGCGGCTATACTATTTTTAAATATAAAAAACACCCCACCCATTAAGCGCCACGTGTCAACACATGCCTTTTTAAAAAAAATATTAAAAACACGGAGTATAGCCGGTCGGCTCTACTCCCCCTTTTTTTTTAAAAAAAAAAGAAAAAAAAGAGCCTCCATTGTTTTAAGCCACGTGTCAAAAAAGGTATACCCGAACGGCTATACTGTTTTTATTGTAAAAGTCTTTTGTATAGCCGTGGGGCTATACTGCTTAATTAAAAAATTAATGATAAAAAAAGGACCCTCCTACTTGCATTGGTTTGTACCTTATGGATATTAATTTGCAACCTATCCAAAATAGATATTAATCTTCCACTGTTTGATATTTTAATATAATTTTTATACCACATGTTATTATTATTCAATAATGCGTGAGAATTATTTGTATAATACGTGAATTTTGTGTGTCTTATTGAAAATTTCCTCAAAAATACGTGTACAAAACATTAGAAATACGTACGTATATGTACAATACGACTATTGTATGTTTGCTTTTTAAAGAAAACGTGAGACGTGTATGGAACACGAGTGTATTGTTGAAAAATACGTACCTACATATGTGTGTGTGTGTGTGTACCTGAGTATAGCCGCGCGGCTATACTGTTTTCAAATATAAAAAAGCCCCCCTCCCAGGCATCAAGAGCCACGTGTCAAGTTAAAAAAATTTCAAAACAGAGTATAGCCGTGCGGCTATACTATTTTTAATATAAAAAAGGTCCCCAATCATTAGGCGCCACGTGTCAGCCCATGTATTTTTTATAAATATTTCAAAACAGAGTATAGCCGTGCGGCTATACTATTTTAAATATAAAAAGGGTCCCCAATCATTAGGCGCCACGTGTCAGCCCAGGTATTTTAAAAAAAAATTTCAAAACAGAGTATAGCCGTGCGGCTACACTATTTCGAAATATAAAAACGTTCCCCAATCATTCTGCGCCACGTGTCAGCCCATGTGTTTTTAAAAAATTTTCAAAACAGAGTATAGCCGTGCGGCTATACTATTTTTAATATAAAAAAGGACCCCAATCATTAGGCGCCACGTGTCAGCCCAGGTATTTTAAAAAAAAATTTCAATACAGAGTATAGCCGTGCGGCTAGACTATTTCGAAATATAAAAACGTTCCCCAATCATTCTGCGCCACGTGTCAGCCCATGTGTTTTTAAAAAAATTTCAAAACAGAGTATAGCCGTGCGGCTATACTATTTTTATTATAAAAAAGTCCCCAATCGTTAGGCGCCACGTGTCAGCCCATGTATTTTTAAAAAAATTTCAAAACAGAGTATAGCCGTGCGGCTATACTATTTCTAGATATTAAAAAGGTCCCCAGCGTCACGTGGCTGCCCATGTTTTTAAAATTTTTTTGAAAACTGAGTATAGCCGTGCGGCTATACTATTTTTAAATATAAAAAACACCCCACCCATTAAGCGCCACGTGTCAACACATGCCTTTTTAAAAAAAATATTAAAAACACGGAGTATAGCCGGTCGGCTCTACTCCCCCTTTTTTTTTAAAAAAAAAAGAAAAAAAAGAGCCTCCATTGTTTTAAGCCACGTGTCAAAAAAGGTATACCCGAACGGCTATACTGTTTTTATTGTAAAAGTCTTTTGTATAGCCGTGGGGCTATACTGCTTAATTAAAAAATTAATGATAAAAAAAGGACCCTCCTACTTGCATTGGTTTGTACCTTATGGATATTAATTTGCAACCTATCCAAAATAGATATTAATCTTCCACTGTTTGATATTTTAATATAATTTTTATACCACATGTTATTATTATTCAATAATGCGTGAGAATTATTTGTATAATACGTGAATTTTGTGTGTCTTATTGAAAATTTCCTCAAAAATACGTGTACAAAACATTAGAAATACGTACGTATATGTACAATACGACTATTGTATGTTTGCTTTTTAAAGAAAACGTGAGACGTGTATGGAACACGAGTGTATTGTTGAAAAATACGTACCTACATATGTGTGTGTGTGTGTGTGTGTACTGAGTATAGCCGTGCGGCTATACTGTTTTCAAATATAAAAAAGCCCCCCTCCCAAGCATCAAGAGCCACGTGTCAAGTTAAAAAAATTTCAAAACAGAGTATAGCCGTGCGGCTATACGATTTTTAATATAAAAAAGGTCCCCAATCAATAGGCGCCACGTGTCAGCCCATGTATTTTTTTATAAAAATTTCAAAACAGAGTATAGCCGTGCGGCTATACTATGTTTAATATAAAAAAGGTCCCCAATCATTAGGCGCCACGTGTCAGCCCATGTATTTTTTTATAAAAATTTCAAAACAAAGTATAGCCGTGCGGCTATACTATTTCTAAATATAAAAAGGGTCCCCAATCATTAGGCGCCATGTGTCAGGCCAGGTATTTTTAAAAAAAATTTCAAAACAGAGTATAGCCGCGCGGCTATACTATTTCTAAATATAAAAAAGGGTCCCCAATCATTAGGCGCCATGTGTCAGCCAAGGTATTTTTCAAAAAAATTTCAAAACGGAGTATAGCCGTGCGGCTATACTATTTTTAATATAAAAAGGTCCCCAATCATTAGGCGCCACGTGTCAGCCCAGGTATTTTTAAAAAAATTTCAAAACAGAGTATAGCCGTGCGGCTATACTATTTCGAAATATAAAAACGTTCCCCAATCATTCTGCGCCACGTGTCAGCCCATGTGTTTTTAAAAAAATTTCAAAACAGAGTATAGCCGTGCGGCTATACTATTTTTATTATAAAAAAGTCCCCAATCGTTAGGCGCCACGTGTCAGCCCATGTATTTTAAAAAAAAATTCAAAACAGAGTATAGCCGTCCGGCTATACTATTTCTAGATATTAAAAAGGTCCCCAGCGTCACGTGGCTGCCCATGTTTTTAAAATTTTTTTGAAGACTGAGTATAGCCGTGCGGCTATACTATTTTTAAATATAAAAAACACCCCACCCATTAAGCGCCACGTGTCAACACATGCCTTTTTAAAAAAAATATTAAAAACACGGAGTATAGCCGGTCGGCTCTACGCTCCCTTTTTTTAAAAAAAAAAAAGAAAAAAAAGAGCCTCCATTGTTTTAAGCCACGTGTCAAAAAAGGTATAGCCGGCCGGCTATACTGTTTTTATTGTAAAAGTCTTTTGTATAGCCGTGGGGCTATACTGCTTAATTAAAAAATTAATGATAAAAAAGGACCCTCCTACTTGCATTGGTTTGTACCTTATGGATATTAATTTGCAACCTATCCAAAATAGATATTAATCTTCCACTGTTTGATATTTTAATATAATTTTTATACCACATGTTATTATTATTCAATAATGCGTGAGAATTATTTGTATAATACGTGAATTTTGTGTGTCTTATTGAAAATTTCCTCAAAAATACGTGTACAAAACATTAGAAATACGTACGTATATGTACAATACGACTATTGTATGTTTGCTTTTTAAAGAAAACGTGAGACGTGTATGGAACACGAGTGTATTGTTGAAAAATACGTACCTACATATGTGTGTGTGTGTGTGTGTGTACCTGAGTATAGCCGTGCGGCTATACTGTTTTCAAATATAAAAAAGCCCCCTCCCAAGCATCAAGAGCCACGTGTCAAGTTAAAAAAATTTCAAAACAGAGTATAGCCGTGCGGCTATACTATTTTTAATATAAAAAAGGTCCCCAATCAATAGGCGCCACGTGTCAGCCCATGTATTTTTTTATAAAAATTTCAAAACAGAGTATAGCCGTGCGGCTATACTATGTTTAATATAAAAAAGGTCCCCAATCATTAGGCGCCACGTGTCAGCCCATGTATTTTTTTATAAAAATTTCAAAACAAAGTATAGCCGTGCGGCTATACTATTTCTAAATATAAAAAGGGTCCCCAATCATTAGGCGCCATGTGTCACGCCAGGTATTTTTAAAAAAATTTCAAAACAGAGTATAGCCGCGCGGCTATACTATTTCTAAATATAAAAAAGGGTCCCCAATCATTAGGCGCCATGTGTCAGCCAAAGGTATTTACAAAAAAAATTCAAAAGGGAGTATATCCGTGGGGCTATACTATTTTTAATATAATTGGGTCCCCATTCATTAGGCGCCACGTGTCAGCCCAGTTATTTTTTAAAAAATTTCCCAACAGAGTATAGCCGTGCGGCTATACTATTTGGAAATATAAAAACGTTCCCCAATCATTATGCGCCACGTGTCAGCCCATGTGTTTTTAAAAAAATTTCAAAACAGAGTATAGCCGTGCGGCTATACTATTTTTATTATAAAAAAGTCCCCAATCGTTAGGCGCCACGTGTCAGCCCATGTATTTTAAAAAAAAATTCAAAACAGAGTATAGCCGTCCGGCTATACTATTTCTAGATATTAAAAAGGTCCCCAGCGTCACGTGGCTGCCCATGTTTTTAAAATTTTTTTGAAGACTGAGTATAGCCGTGCGGCTATACTATTTTTAAATATAAAAAACACCCCACCCATTAAGCGCCACGTGTCAACACATGCCTTTTTAAAAAAAATATTAAAAACACGGAGTATAGCCGGTCGGCTCTACGCTCCCTTTTTTTAAAAAAAAAAAAGAAAAAAAAGAGCCTCCATTGTTTTAAGCCACGTGTCAAAAAAGGTATAGCCGGCCGGCTATACTGTTTTTATTGTAAAAGTCTTTTGTATAGCCGTGGGGCTATACTGCTTAATTAAAAAATTAATGATAAAAAAGGACCCTCCTACTTGCATTGGTTTGTACCTTATGGATATTAATTTGCAACCTATCCAAAATAGATATTAATCTTCCACTGTTTGATATTTTAATATAATTTTTATACCACATGTTATTATTATTCAATAATGCGTGAGAATTATTTGTATAATACGTGAATTTTGTGTGTCTTATTGAAAATTTCCTCAAAAATACGTGTACAAAACATTAGAAATACGTACGTATATGTACAATACGACTATTGTATGTTTGCTTTTTAAAGAAAACGTGAGACGTGTATGGAACACGAGTGTATTGTTGAAAAATACGTACCTACATATGTGTGTGTGTGTGTGTACCTGAGTATAGCCGCGCGGCTATACTGTTTTCAAATATAAAAAAGCCCCCCTCCCAGGCATCAAGAGCCACGTGTCAAGTTAAAAAAAACGTGAGACGTGTATGGAATACGAATGTATTGTAGTGTCTTACTGAAATTTTCTAAAAAATATGTGAAAATTTTAATTTAAATAATTAACAAATTGGTTTTAATTTGGAGCCCAAGAGCCCCAAGGCCCAAGGCCCATCTTTTGATTAATTAAATGTATTAATTAACCACTGAGCCATCTAACTAGGCATTTAACCTTAAGGCCATACCCACATGCCACTCAATTAGGCCACTTGTATAGCATGTACAAACTATTCTATTTCCAAGAGTAAGTCTTATAAAGACTTCCAAGGAGCTCTATTGTTCCAATGTGGGAACTCAAACATGTTTGCAATGCCTTGCAAAACCAACAAAACTAAATTATGCTTCAATTTTCAAACAACACTTTCCTCAATTTATTCTAGAAGATAAGATTTCACGTCTACATGGTGTTGACTGCAACATAATATGCACACAACCTCGTCGTATTTCTGCTGTGTCTGTTGCTGCTCGTATATCCTCTGAAATGGAAGAGAATCTTGGTGAAACTGTTGGTTATCAGATCTGCCTGGAATCAAAACGTTCTGCTCGAAAAAACGTGAATTTTGCACCACTGGAGTATTACTTAGACAGTTGGTAATACAATTTTTCGAATATGTTTTTCAAATACTAAATTTCCTCAATCTATTTCTTAGAAAAATTGTGCTGGCTGCAAACATAGCAGAGAGTAGCATCACCATAGATGATGTTGTGTATGTCATATGCTGTGGAAGGCCAAAGGAAACCAGTTATGATGCTTTAAACAAGTTGGCTTGTCTATTACCATCATGGATTTCAAAGGCTTCAGAACATCATGTATAATTTACTACCAGAAGTAACCGAATTCAAGGTTTTACCTGTATGTCAAACTTGTTGAGAATCTACCAAGCTGGATCCATTTATGGTTTGTCAAAATAAACATTTTATTAAATTTTATTGCTTTGGTGATGATTCCAGAGGCGAGGGCGTGCTGGCCTTGTGCAGCCTGGAGTTTGTTACAGACTATATCCAAAAATGATCCATGATGCAATGCTCCAATATCAGTTACCTGAAATTTTCCGAACACCTTTGCAAGAGCTATGCCTCCACATCAAAAGTTTGCAGTTTGGAGCTGTTGGGTCTTTTTTGGCTAAGGCACTTCAGCCACCAGATCCTCTTGCTGTTCAAAATGCAATCGAACTTCTCAAAACCATTGGAGCTTTAGATGACATAGAGGAGCTTACTCCGCTTGGCATGTAAGTTATGCAACTCTCTACTGAATATCAGCTCTGGTAGTTGACTGACAAATCTTACATGACAGGTCACCATCTTTGCACACTACCATTGGATCCAAACATTGGGAAGATGCTTCTAATGGGTTCTATCTTTCAATGCCTGAATCCTGCCTTAACAATTGCAGCTGCCCTTGCTCATCGTGACCCTTTTTTCCTACCAATAAATAGGAAAGAGGATGCTGATGCTGCAAAACGATACTCGGTGTTTAAAAAAAAAAAAAAAGTACAGCCGCCCGGCTTTACTACGTTGTCTGCATACTCATTTTTTAATAAATAGTATAGCCGCGCGGCTATACTCGGTTTTTCTTAAATTTAAAAAATAAGTATAGCCGATCGGTTTTACTCGTTTT
This sequence comes from Prunus persica, assembly GCF_000346465.2. Classification (NCBI taxonomy): domain Eukaryota; kingdom Viridiplantae; phylum Streptophyta; class Magnoliopsida; order Rosales; family Rosaceae; genus Prunus; species Prunus persica. The sequence goes on from NC_034015.1 coordinate 12,639,582, forward strand.
AATTTTTTTTTATAAAAGAGTATAGTGCGGCTATACGCTTTTGACACATAAGCGCTAAACGGTCCTTTTTTTTAAAATTTATAAATAGTATAGACGAGCGGCTATATTACAAAATTAAAAATAATTAAAATACTGAAATACAAATTATTCATTAAATAAAGAATAATTAATATAATTAAATAAGCTAAGATATTATTTAATTGCAAATACTAAACTAAAAAAAATCAAATTTCTATAAAAATAAATAAATAACAAAGTCCATAAAATAATTTAAAAGAATGAATTGCTATTTATGAAGTAATTTATGAAATTAATAAAATATATAAATACTAATTATTCACTAAAGAAATATTAGCCTTGTTTTAATTACTTTAATTCTAACCTGAAATAAATTTTCACTAAATTATCATGAATGATGTAACTTGTACAAATTTGTTTCATTTTCCAATTTTTTTGTAGCTATTTAACTCAATCACAATTTTTTTTTCTGGAACTGAGGGAAAATTAGTAAATTAGGAGTTGCAGAAACAAATCAATTGCATCCCAAATCTAAGCATAAAATTTGATTTACTAGGCCAAAAGCCACTTGTTAAAGCCCATTGGGCTAATTTCTTTTTGTTTATTTGTCGTTTAGGGCTTTTGCTCCCAATCCCACCAATAATTAAAATAATTAAAATCAAACTATTCAAGAACTCCAACCCTAATTCAAATAGGTTTACCAAAAAAATACCGCAATACAAAACGCGAAAAAGTCATAAAACCCCTTCCTTTTCCTCCCTATTTTCTGTTTGATTCATTTTCTTTTTGGTCAGACCTATTTTCTCTCTCTCTGTCAGCTTGGTGACACTGTGACAAGCCTGAAAAACCCCCCTTCTTTGCAAAGAAAGAAACTTGAAAAACCCCTTAAAGCGTTTACCTTAGTTCCAGAGAACCTCCTAAACCCTAGAATTCAAATCGACGAGACCGAAGTCCATGTTTTCTTGGCGACGTCGATTTTAGCACCAGAAATTCACAGAATGGGCCGGCCCGAGCCTTGTGTATTGTTCGCCCAAACCTTCGTTCACCCCCATCTCGACGAATACGTCGACGAGGTTACTCTCTCACAAATTTTCAACTTTCAGTTGCTTTCGCGGTTAATTTAATGCCTATGTTGTAATTAATTTACGAATTTTGATTTATTAGTAAATCTTACTTTGTATGAATTGCTAAATTTTTAGTTGAATGTTACTCATTCGAAGTGGATTTTCGTTGCTAGGTATTGTTTGCTGAGCCCATCGTCATCACTGCTTGCGAGTTTCTTGAACAGAACGTGTCGTTTGCTTCTCAAGCAGTAACACTTCTTGGGTAAGTGGCATTACTAATTTTGCAATTGTTTCAGCTTTCCTTTACTTTTGTTTGTGAATTTTAGAACATTATGATAAAGATCATGTAGCTTAGGCCTGAACATTACCATGCAGGCCATTATATTCGGCATTCACTTAAGCCTGTTATAAATATCACATCTTTAGCTCCATCTGGTTAGTTTCCTTTAGGAGTGGTAAATACCACAGCCGGGTCAGTTGGTGAATTATTCTTGAGGCTTCTATCTGATTTTTAGTTAAAGACAAAATTGGCACAATTCTAATGAATACGTGGCATGGTGGTTATTTATGTTTTACACTGTTAATCTACATAGTGCATTTTGTATCCTGGTCGTTGGTATCACTTACAGTTGTTTTTGAGGGTTAGTGTTTTATGTGAAGTGGTGAAGTTTTCATAGATAAGTGTCATGTCGGTTAAAAGGTAGAAATTCCACAAGGCTTACATTAGTGCAGTTACAAATATACTTTATTTCATCAGGTCAGGTTAAAACTTCCAAATCGTATTTCAATTGGTTGGTTGACGAACTGTGTTTACCCTTTTTCAACCCAACCCAAATGATTTGGAACACTACAATACGGAGTAAGGTACAACAGTGCTTGTTTGAAAAATCACTCATGGGAGAGTCAACACTTATGGTAATGTTGACTGCAGGATGCCTAATATATGTCTTTCACTCTCATGGTGTATTATGTGCAAACTAGGAGCAGAGGATTTTGTCCATTTATTTCGCCATTGCTTGTTTGCATTTAGATTGTGGCACGGTATCTTTCACGAGGGAAGATGAGTTGGGTCATTATTTTGGGGAAGTTTTGTGTATTGACTACTTTTTGGGCGGTTTGGCTTGAAAGGGATGCTAGAATTTTTGAAGAAAAGATGGATTAAGAGGTGTCGGCATTGGGGAATAGATCATAGAGTGAGGGTTTTGTTGATAAATTTATTGAGCTGCTCCCACGCACGCAGACCAAAAGATCTTTGTTGTCCTGGACTTTACAAGTATGTAGAGGCCTTTGGGGGACTGGGGAGGGAGTCTCAATTTCTCAATCAATCATTGGAATGTGTTTTCTGTGTTAGTTACAAGTTGTATGAAAAATAGAATGAAACTGGTGGTTTAAAGATCACTTAGTTTAGATGGTGGACTTCTTGTCCAGTGCTGGATATTATATTTGTAATCTTTCTGACTTTTAAAAATAAAATTTCTCTTGGTATTAATTATACTGGGGCTTTTACTACTCAAAATGCTAAATTGGATTTGAACTCTTGGTATTAATTTTGTTTGCTTTTAATGTCAGATGATGCATGATAGATGTTGCATTGGTATTGATTTTCTGAAGTGCTATTGTTGTTTGCAGGGCGACTTCACCTCCTTCATTTGCTTTGGAGGTATTTGTTCAATGTGAGGGGGAGACAAAGTTCAGGCGCCTCTGTCAGCCTTTCCTTTATTCTCCTTCTTCATCAAATGTGCTAGAAGTAGAGGTAATTATCATATTACACCCGATTATGTTTCCTCTTGGATTCTGCATATTTCTGCTTCTTAACAATTTTAAGGTGAACACTTTAATGCACTTACGTCTAGACTATTTTAGAGCTCAAGTGAGGAGCTATCTGAGAAAGCCCTATCTATGTTTAGATGTCAGTGCTCAGTATACCTTGTCTTATCTCATTTCTTAATCTCCTTTCCAATTTTTATATATAACATACTTCTTTGTGGAGGATAAGTTTCTACACTTGCGTTATACTAAAATATCAGAATTTAGCAAGCTAGGAATAGGTGAGCCTAGTTGTTAATGTTGATGGACCGCTTCCTTATCTAATGCTATAGTTCTTTATATATTTATGTGCATATGTACACAGACACACACCGTTTATTTGTTCTGTTGGCTATTCTCACAGGAGTCATTATTTGTCTGCAGGCTGTTGTAACTAATCATCTGGTTGTAAGGGGCAGCTACCGCAGTCTGAGTTTAGTAATATATGGAAACACAGCAGAAGATCTGGGGCAATTCAACATTGAATTTGATGATAGCTCTATAACTAATCTTGTTAGCTCGGCTGTGGGAAAGCTTGAAGACCTCCCTCTGGCTTTACATTCAACTAATCTGACAATTGAGGATTCCATATCAGCTTTGAGTACTCTATGTCTACCTGTTGCGGCATCAGATATATCTGTTGAAGCTAATCAATTATTACAACTGATGTTGAAGGTTTGTGAGTTGCCCAATCTAGGGGATGCATTGCATAACATTGTCAGCACTGTAGTATCAGCTGCCACTTCTTATGTTACCTGCTCTTGGGGAAGATCCAGTGATTGTGAAGAGTTGAACAATGTTCTTAGTGAGGCAAGAACAGAGCTTATTGAGCTCTATAAAGTGTATAAACAAGAATCGAGGAATGCATTAGGTGAATCATTGGCAGACAGTGGACTTTTTGAGTCTCAGGCTGATTTAGTAAATTCCAAACAGTTGGTGGATGTGTTAAGTCAGTACTTTTGTTTTAATAGGGACTTTGTAAGTGATGGACATCACCAACTTCCACAGGTGATTAAATTATAATTTCCATCACTTGTATACTATTTCACAGATTGAAACTACAACAGATAGAAACAAAGACATGTGCTCTGTCTCTGTCTCTATCTCTCTATCTCTCCCTCCCTCCCTCCCTCCCTCCTCCTGTCTTCCTGTATGTGTATTGAATGTGATTCATTTCTAATATTGTATCTTGAATTTCAGAATACAAATGTCATGCTGGGGTTGAGTGTAGCTCTTCTTTTGTGCTCTGGAAGAGAGAGCTGCTTTCACTTTGTGAGTGGTGGGGGAATGGAGCAGCTTGTACATGTTTTTTGTCGTGATGAGCAGATTTCTACCGCTACTACATTGCTGCTACTTGGAGTTGTTGAGAAGGCTACTCAACATTCTTTCGGGTGTGAAGGATTTTTAGGTTGGTGGCCACGTGAAGATGAAAACAAGCTATCTGGTGTCAGTGATGGTTATAGTAAATTGTTGAATCTGTTATTGCAAAAACAGCGTCATGATGTTGCTTCTTGTGCAACTTATGTCCTTCATCGCTTAAGATTTTATGAGGTTGCTTCAAGATTCGAGGTATACTACCAATTTGGTGACATTGTTTGTGGTTTCACGTGTGGTCCTGTGACCTAAACTAGGTGGTTTCTTATGGTAATTCCATTCTTTGCAGTGTGCAGTTTTGTCGGTATTGGGAGGTCTCTCTACTGTTGGTAGGGTCACAAGTGATACTTTGGACATGCTTATCTGTGCAAAGTCACAACTTAAAAAGCTGTTGGTCAGTTGTCATCTTTGTTGCTTTTGTTTTCAGTTATATATGGAACCTTTATATATATATATATATATATATATATGGAACCTTTATATATATATATATATATATATTTTTTTTTCCACTTTAGGTGTCACACCAAAATTGCATTTTAGTTTTTAGTTCATATTTATTGACAAGTATTAATGCAGAAATTGATAAATTCACGTGGTCCAATTGAAGATCCTTCTCCAGTTGCCCGTGCAACCAAATCATTGATTCTTGGTCAAACAGAAGGTGTGCTGTCATATAAAGCATCCAATAACCTGATTACTGCATCAAATTGTTGTTTCTCAAATTGGGATATCGACTTGCATTTGCTGGATCTTCTCAAGGTAAATTTCCTTCTTTGTTCTTTCTTACCCCTCCTGCATGTGTTGCGTTTCCATTATATTTTGTGTAATCTCTTTGATGTTCATCCCGTTACTGCTCGATTGTTACTATATCCTGAATTGCCATGACCTTTATTATTATTATTATTATTTTTGTTATTCTTTTAAAAAGAGTGAAAGTCTATGTATCTTTTAAGGAAATATTAATGGGATGTGGTAAAATTTTATGCTGGCTGTCAACTTAGTGCAACCCTCCTTTGTTTAGGCTTGGGACCAACTGTGTTAAGATTAAAAATTAAGCTCTTCATAACATTGGTAGACCAAATAGATAGGTAGAAGAAAGGAGACTAAGTATATGTTAGTAGGGGTGCAATGGAGAGTATGGCTTTGGATAGATCTGAGCAGTAGAGGAGAGTCCATGTTGAAGAACCTAACTCCCAAGACTTAGTTGAGTTTAGTGGTTTACTTATTATATGCCAATGAACATAAGGTTCCTGAAGGCCTGCACGAACCCGGAAGAGGGAAGAGATAGAGAGAGAGAGAGAGAGTAACATGAAATGACTTTTTGTTGTTGTTGGAAAGAAACGATATTTAATTGCAAAGCAACAAAAAGAACAACCGCAAACGTGGCCAAGACAGCCACAAGAAAAACAAGCACAACAAGCAAAAACGGCAACGCTACAAAATTACAGCATTCCAGTATTCCAGTTCAATAAAATGAATCTAAAATCTATTTCCTTAAATTCTGGGGACGTATAAGCCCACAAGGATGCCAAAAAACGAATCCTATCCCATAGTTGGTCAGTCTCATCCCCATTAGAGTCCTAAAAAATTCTCCTATTTATTTCCCCCCACACTACCCAAAAAACAGCCATTACCACACAATAACCCAGCACCACTCCCCTCCTTTTTCCTCCAAAAAAAATTCAAACGATCCCAAATGACTATTGAGGCCAAAGAATCTTTTAAATTGAAATTTGTTTTTTGATGACGCCCCCCAAATCCCGCATTTGATAACTCATAGTTCACCCATCATTTTCTTCAAACTCACATACTCACTCTCACACTCATCTTCCATTGTTGAAACAAAGTGAACCCTAACAAGCTCATTAGAGGTTCAAAATCTCACAATTTGATGAAAAAAATAATTATTTTTGACGAATGAAACATTAAATATGCTCTTCATAGCCTCCAAATGAAGTATGGGCTGATAATTTAAAAAGTTCATTAATTTTTTTTGGATTTTTAGTTCTTCATTTTTGTGTTTTCATTCGGTGCACTAGAAGCGAATAATTGAGGAACACTCGGTAGGTAGGTGTTGAATAATACATTTACGTTTGGTAAGACCTCACTGAATCAACTTTTTTGGCACTCTCCTACCAAAAATGTTAATGGTTTTTAGTAGTGTCCCACTTAAATTTGCATATATTTTCAGCAGAACCTCACTGTATGGTTTCAAAATTTCAATGCCAATTTTTATCAAAAATCGTTTTCCGCTGGAGTAGATGATGGGAGTTCTTGGGTTGGGTTGGTGCCTCGGTATTTTGATTGTTGTGTTTTGTCCCTTTGGGGGAGTGTGTAATCAGAATAATTTGGCACTTCTTTCTCGTTTAATTCTATGTATTGAAATTTATGTTGCAATTGATATTTTAACATTTTTCTTTTGCGCTTAATATTTGAAATATCTTGTTATCAGGAGAGGGGATTTCTACCTCTATCAGTTGCAATATTGTCATCATCCATATTGCGTTCAGAAGTGGGACGTGCTATGGACGTATTTGTGGATATTGCATCATCAATTGGGGCCATACTACTTTCCCTTCTATTTTGTCGCTCAGGTATTTTTAATGCTCTGTTATTATCAACCTTGTTATATTTATCAGATCCAGATCATTGTTAATGACATTCCATGTTATTTTATTCAGGCCTAATTTTCCTCCTACATCACCCTGAACTTTCTGCAACAATAATACATGCCCTAAGGGGTGCTAATAATGTGAATAAGGATGCGTGTCTTCCTCTTCGATATGCGTCTGTTTCAATATCCAAAGGATTCTTTTGTGCACCACAGGAAGTTGGAATGATTGTTGGGACCCATTTGAGGGTGGTTAGTTCCTTTGGCTCCTGTTGGTTTTTCAATCTTTATTGCATACCTTCAGCCAAAATACCAATTTTCTAAGGCTTTGGTGCAGGTTAATGCCATAGACCGTTTGCTTACTGCATCCCCAAACTCAGAAGAATTTTTATGGGTGTTGTGGGAACTATGTGCTCTTGCAAGGTGAAACTGAATTTCTTTTGTTGATTGTGGACTATTAATACAATATTAATGGTCATAACCACTTTTCTGTTATGATTTGCAGGTCTGACTGTGGACGACAGGCACTATTGGCTTTGGGATATTTTCCAGAGGTATTGAATTGATGAATGTGCTATCTGAAAACCATATTTGATATACAATGCATGACCATAGAAGTAGTTTCTGTTTAATGCTTGAGATGCAGGTAGAATTGGATTGGAAGATTTCAAATCTGGGGATGTTGGTTGGTATTTTATGCATAAATTGCTGCAATGGAAGTTTAACAAAACTTATCATTTGGTTTGCATTGGAAGAAAGTGAAGAAAAATAAGTTTTCTGGATCAACAAAATCACTAGTATATGGATTACAACTAATTTGTCTCTTGGCAATTTCAAATCCGAATCCGTTTAAAAAGATTGTATCTAGAGAACTTTTGGTTCTTCCAACCAATTTAAACTGACTTAACTCTAAAATTCAAATCTCTTCTGTTACATCCTTGAATAAAAAACTAAAATACAACCTTTTGCATGCATGTGGAACTTGTCTTAGTATTATTCATATTCATTTGGTAAGTAATTTGCTAAGCTTTATATTGGATTCAAAATTTCTCATATGTATCACATTAAATGGTTTGAAGTTTGTTTTGTTTTACTGGTATGGTTAGATGTTCATTGGCTGGTGCAGTTTTTGAACTTAGGCCTCTGGTACCATGCCAAAGAGGGTTTACCACCTAACCTAGGCAGCATTAATGTAGGGCAATTTTTGTTTAGTATAGACTTATAATTAATTACAAATGTAGGTCTGTATGGTGCCTTTACAAGTAGCTAATTCTATATATTTGGTATCTGACAATCTTTCTGTATGTGTTCTTGATATTCTTATTGTTAGATTATATTTTATGGATACATGCTTCAGCTTATTGACAAATGATTAACTATTTTGTAGGCTGTTAAAATTTTGATTGAAGCATTACATTCTGCCAAGGAACAAGAGCCAGTTGCTAAAAATAGTGGTTGTGCACTTGCCCTTTGTCTAAATCTGAAATTTTGCAATTATACCTTTTAGTTATGCATTTACTCAAATAAAATTCTGCATTTCAGGAGCCTCGCCACTAAATATTGCAATATTTCACTCAGCTGCTGAGATTTTTGAAGTTATTGTTTCTGATTCAACTGCATCTTCTCTTGGATCTTGGATTGGACATGTTGTGGAGCTCCATAGGGCTTTACATTCCTCTTCTCCAGGGTCGAATAGGAAAGATGCCCCCACACGGCTGTTGGAATGGATAGATGCTGGTGTAATATATCATAAAAATGGGGCTACAGGTCTTATACGGTATGCTGCTGTATTAGCTTCCGGAGGAGACGCCCACTTGACTTCAACCATCCCACTAGTGTCAGATTTGGCAGATGTAGAGAATGTTATTGGAGATTCTTCCGGTGGTTCTGATGCTAATGTTATGGAAAATCTTGGAAAGTTTATTTCTGACAAGAGTTTTGATGGTGTGATTCTTCGTGACTCTTCAGTAGCACAGTTGACAACAGCATTTCGCATTTTAGCATTCATTTCAGAGAACTCAGTATGTAGTCATCTATTGTTCTAATTTATCATTAGAATGCACTTTTATCTTGCTCATTGTTGTTTTCTTGATGTAGACTGTTGCTGCTACTCTATATGATGAAGGTGTTATAGCAATAATCTATGCAGTTCTGGTCAATTGTAGGTTCATGCTTGAGAGGTCCTCGAACAGCTATGGTACGTGATTTGGAAATAGTTGCTTTCATAGATTGATTTGTATGTATAAACTATAAACCCAAAAATTTCAACAGTAATACCCATAAAAAGGTTACATCACTAGAGATAGCAACTTTTAGAACATTCCCAGGCCTTCTACTGTAGAGAGAACAAAACCTGTGTAGTAAATTTATGCTGGAATTCTTAGTATACTTTACCAGGTCTGCTTGTGCTCAGTATAGTATATCTTCCATAGATCATAAAGTTTAAACCTCTTTTCCATTGTACCTAGTAGGTGGCATGCTATCGTGCACACTTGTTTCTCACTACCACTGTGTACAGTTTTAGGAATTTCATATTGTACAGTATTCTGATATTTTAGAAGGTCCATTTTATTTCTGAATTTTGGAAAAATTGCTTTTTTGTTTTGTCTTGAGCAGATTACCTTGTTGATGAGGGCACGGAATGCAATTCTACATCAGATTTACTGTCGGAACGAAATCGTGAGCAAAGTTTAGTTGATCTTGTGGTTCCTACACTTGTGTTGTTGATCAATTTATTGCAGAAATTGCAGGTTTGCTTCATTTAGTTCCTAGTGTATATACAATTGAGTTTTTATGGAAGTTTTATTTGAACGAGAGCGGCATTTGATACTGCAGCAAAGTTGTGTTTGTAAAATGATTACAATCTAATCTTGATGCTCACAGAATCCATATTTGATGGATGATCATATGATTAACAAACTGTCAAATGGCATTTTTATTTCATTCTACCCACGAGTTGTAGAAAAGAGGGAAAGTTTGTCCTTCTATGTAGGTCATGGGATAGCTGTGTTTGGATAATGAAACTACAGGCAATTGTTTAGATTATGTAATAGCTGTAGGATATATCCAGTATTGGCCATGAATCTAACTAAATTTGGAGAAAGGATTCTTGGACTAGAGTCCTTTAGATAATCACAATTAACAAACTATTACATGGAATTTTCATTTCATCCTACCCATGACTTGGTAGTAAAAAGGGAATGTTTGATGGTTCAACAATCTTTCTGTTTTTAGATCTGGGGATTGTGTGAACTAGACACGATCTTTTAATTTGGAGGTCATTTGGGGCTTTAGCAATGGTTGTATTTGTAGAATGTATGCTTTCATCAGCTGTCTGTTAAAATGTGGTCCTTTGACTGCTGTCTGTAGGAAGTACAAGAGCAGCACAGAAATACCAAATTATTGAATGTCCTTCTACGATTGCACCGAGAAGTAAGGTATGTCATCCTTGTTTTCTTCTTCCATAGACGTGCTAGTTTTATTGATATGAAATTTGACTGAATTTATTCAATTGTAGTCCGAAATTAGCTGCATGTGCAGCAGACTTATCTTCTCCTCATCCTGATTCTGCGCTCGGTTTTGGAGCTATCTGTCATCTTCTTGTGTCCGCGCTTGCTTGTTGGCCAGTCTATGGCTGGACTCCTGGCCTTTTCGACTCCCTCCTTGCTAATGTTCAAGTTACTTCCTTGCTGGCCTTGGGTCCAAAGGAAACATGCAGTTTGCTTTGTCTTCTGGTATGCTAGATCTCCTCCTTTTTTTTTTGGGATTATCACGTAGAACTTTCTTCATAAGTGAGCTAGTGAGAGATTCAAGTATATTTTATAAGGAGCTTGACTTAAAGCTAGCTAAGGTTTTCCTCGAGCAGGATTATGAAAGACATCAGTGATTCAGCGTGCCAGCCCCTTATAATTCTACAATGGCCACTTCAACATGTTTATTTATTTATTTTATTTTTATAAATCTAGTTTATACAAGTACTTGACTGCTGACGTCTTGTCTAAATTGCTATTTTTGTTGATTTATGTATATTTGATTGTATAGATTAGCTGCTGATTAGTTGTATTTAGCATAATTTTAGGGTCATTCACAGGAGTTAACTTTTAGCCTTTATTTCCTTCCTTATTTGTAACTAGCTGTGTATTATTTAAATCTTCCTAAGGGAGAAGAATACATAGCTTCATTCCTATATCTCTAGAGAATTCTACATCGTATCAAAGCGGGATGATTGACTGGGCCCGAATTACTGGGTCTGTACTGAGTACATGGTATTCACGTGCTGAGCTCAATTTACTGAGCGCGAACTACCCTTAAAAAAAAGATTAATGACCAATGTGGAATCAGCTGCACATGTAGCCCACTCTGTGGTGGTCCCACTTGAGGGGGCAAGTGGTTCCATTACTAGTAACACCGATGCCTTTTGCGATAAAAACCTCACTCCTGTTGTGCTAACAAGTGGTTAAGTTGGTCCAACTATCAATGTTGGACCAATTAGTAGTGGGCTGCTGGCCTGTCTCTGAAATCACTTGTAGTTTATCGTTTCTGATACTTTTTGATTATTGAGTTGGTAAATGTGGCATACTTTGCCTACATCATCAGATTTGTTCTACTTGCAACCTTTGTGGACTGCCATATGATGTATCTAACATGTTTTAACCTTTTTCTTCATGTTTTCTCTTTCCTTGTTGTAATGGAAGAATGATTTATTTCCGGAAGAAGGGGTATGGCTTTGGAAAAATGGGATGCCCTTGTTGAGTGCCCTTAGAAAGTTGTCCGTTGGGACTGTTTTGGGTCCTCAGAAGGAGAGAGAGGTCAATTGGTATTTGCATCCTGTGCACCTGGAGAAGCTTCTTAGCCAGTTGATGCCGCATCTTGACAAAGTTGCCCAGATTATCCAACATTATGCTATCTCTGTATGTGATGTCTTTAAATGAAGTTAACTGCTATTTTACTTTTCTTTTCTTGTTCGAACTACCGAGAGAAGAGTAGGCAGTGCAACTATTCTCAATAAATACTTGCAGCCAGTGTCATCTTGCATTACTAATGAGATCACTTTAAACAGGCATTGGTGGTCATTCAAGACATGCTTCGAGTCTTTATTATTCGTATTGCTTGCCAAAAAGCTGAAAGTTGTTCAATACTTCTGCGGCCCATATTCTCATGGATTCTTGATCATGCTTATGACTTTTCTTCTCCATCAGATGTGGATGCTTATAAGGCAAGTTTGTGGCCACTGTTGAAGTTTTATAGTTTGTCTAATTTGGTAAACCTAAATGTTTAATCTTTCTTTGTCTCTCTCTCTCTCTCTCTCTCTCTCTCTCTCTCTCTCTCTCTCTCTCTCTCTTCAGGTTTATAGATATCTTGATTTCCTTGCTAGCTTATTGGAGCATCCACGTGCCAAGGTTTCCATTTTCTTTTTCTGGTTTATTTTGTTCCCCTCCATCCTTTTGTCTAGTAAAGAAGCATGGGATTTTACTTAATTTTGATTTCTCCTTCCCCAGGCACTATTGTTAAAGGAGGGTGTGATTCAGATGCTAACTAGAGTGCTGGATAGGTGTTTAGCTGCCACGGATACAGATAGAGTAGAGATTCTAGATGGTAGAAGTTCAGCTAAATTTGAATTCGGTTTGCTTAATTGGTCCCTCCCTGTGTTCAAGTCCTTCTCACTGATTTTTACTTCTCAAGCATCTCTACACCATGCTGGGGAAAATGATCTGTGAGTAGATAAGATGCATATTTATTTCTTTATTTATTCCTTTTAATTGAGATGATACAACTTGTGTATGCTGAACTAGTTCACTGGTTTAATAGGCACAAATTTGAAAATTTGAGTACTGAAGATTGCACAATCATTTTAAAATATCTCCTCAGATTTTTTCAGGTAATTTGCTCCTTCCTATGTTGTATCTCTAGTTCGATTAGAGTATGTTAGTTATTACTGTGATAGTTCTCTAGGAGCTAATTTCGGCATATGAAATGCACTTGAGTACAAAGGTGTTGGTAAATTCACCAAGGACTAGATTGAATTGCACCTTCACCAGGGATTATTGTTATTTATTATTATCATTATCTTTTGGAGTGTGGCGGTTGAGGCGGTGGGTCCAAAAAGGTAAAAATAAGAAATTTGCTTGAGCACAAACTAGTTAAATGCTCCACATTCTGACGCATGTAAATTGAGCATTGAAGATATATTAGTTTTTGGAACTTCCTTCTGATGATTTTACGTCTTTGTGGAATTATTAATGTGGAAAGTGACTAAACTAACTTCACCTTATAAAACGTTCATTCAGATCACTTCTATCTAGAGGGGGTAAAAGTTTTATTTTTATCCTTTTTATCCTAAAGATGCAACCAAAATCACCCGAAACCCATACCAGATGAAAGCAACCAGTAAAAGATTTGGAACTCCTTATTTGCTTAGTTTATTCTAACTGAGCGTACTCTCATTTACCAGGTTCTACCGGTTGGAAAAGAATTACTTGCGTGTCTTACTGCTTTTAAAGAATTGGGTTATTGTAGTGAAGGTCGAAGAGCTTTAGCAGCCACTTTTGATTGTGTCTCCTCTGTTGTTGATGATCGTGAAAAGGATGGCAATGGCAATTATAGTCTTCCTAATGAATATGAATGGAGAAAGAGTCCCCCATTGTTATGTTGCTGCAAAAACTTGTTAAGATCAGTTGACTCAAAAGATGGTTTGTCAAGTTATACAATCGAGGCTGTCAATGCATTGTCTATGGGATCTTTCAGCTTCTGCCTTGATGGGGAAAGGTGACTTCTCTTGCCTTATTGGTTATTTTGTTGATCTAGCCAAATTATGTTTTTAGTTTAGACTTGTTATATGTTTTAGTTGTTGAACATTGTCATCCTTTTTTCCTTTGATTGATTTTATAATTATTGGATATTTGGTCTTTTGTAAAAAAAAATAAAATTGGATATTCATTGCAGTTTATTTTATAGTTTCAAATACTTGCCGTACTTCAGAACTATAAAAGATGACTGTTCCTTAAAGAGAGTTGTGTTTTTGTTTTTGGAGTATGTTTTTGCGCACTGAGGCTAGATGGTGCTAGATAATCTCACGGGCCTTATTTTCACTAATCATCTCAGGGTTCGCGCGAAGCATTGGTGAATTGTTTTACCATTCAACATGGTTTTTTGAGTTTAGTCATGCAACAAGAGCATTCATTGGAACTAGGAGTAGTGGCTATCCTGGACTAGCTAGCTTTAAGAATTTGAAATCGTGCAAGTCTCTTTCAATTATATTGCTTGTGGTACTGGCTGCCAATATGCTTTTACTTTGGGTTTCTTTATAATGTTATTTTCTTATGTAAACCTAGCTTATTCTAGAACCATTATATCTTAAAATTTATTTTATTCATTACCTGAAGTAACTTTTCATTACGAGTCTGCCACCTTACTTGAACAGGATCTGTGCCATAGGTTGTACCTCTGTGTCCTTGAGTTCTGAAGTAACGTTTTATTGGTTCCTTGGATCTCTCTATGTGGATGTGCCTTAATACATTTTGGCTGTGATTTCTTCTGTTCCATATCTGCATTTTTCTTAACCCTTACCTTAAGTGTCCACATCACTGGTTAGACTTATGGTTTGCTTCTGTATTAGATTGAATCCAGATAGGGTTGTTGCGGTGAAATTCCTGTTTGGCATTCCTGATGATATAGGTGAAGAAGATAGTGTTCCTCATGCAAACATAAGCTACATTCGTGAATTGACCTCTATGCTGAAGACCATAGCCGCTGACCATGTAGCTGACTCTGATACTCAAACCCCTCTATGTCAGGTATAACTGATACTGATTCATTCTTTCATAGAAATTTTGCAGTCTCCCAAATTGTTTGCATAATATCTGACATCGTCGTCATCAATGCACAGGTTTTAGAATCTGTGAAATCATTAATACTGCTGTTGCAAAAACCTAGTTCTTCATTGAAGCTGGATGATGTATTTTCTAGTGATTTTGTTCCTCTGCCACTAAATATTATAGTTTCTTCAAAGATCCATATAATGTCAGATGGTGGTGCTGAAATGGCTGACGATTATCTTTACCAAGGAGCACTAGGAGACAAATTTCAGTGGGAGTGTCCTGAAACATTACCAGATAGATTGTCACAATCAAATCTTTCTGTTAAGAGGAAAATGCCATCACTTGATGGCCCAAATAGGCGTGCTAGAGGAGAAAATTCTCCGGCTGAGACCCCAAATCAAAATGTGTTTTCACGAGGATTGGGTTCAACTACTGCCTCGTCTGGCCCTACTCGTAGGGATACCTTTAGGCAGCGCAAACCAAATACCAGCAGACCTCCTTCCATGCATGTTGATGACTATGTTGCGAGAGAAAGAAATGATGGTGTTTCTAACTCTAATGTAATAGCAGTACAGCGAGTGGGATCTACTGGTGGGAGACCTCCGTCAATTCATGTGGATGAATTTATGGCCAGGCAAAGGGAACGCCAGAATCCAGTGTCACCTGTAGTTGGGGATGCAGCAGTACAGGTGAAGAGTGCGACTCCTGTGAACGATACAGCTACGGAGAAGTTCAACAGACCTAAACAATTGAAAGCGGATCTTGATGATGATCTTCATGGAATTGACATAGTATTTGACGGTGAGGAGTCTGAACCTGATGACAAATTGCCCTTTCCTCAGCCGGATGATAATCTGCAGCAGCCTGCTCCTGTCGTTGTTGAGCAAAGTTCTCCCCACTCTATTGTTGCAGAGACAGAGAGTGATATTCATGACTTGGCCACGCCCTCAGCATCTAATATGGATGAGAACACACAAAGTGAATTTTCTTCCAGGATGTCAGTTTCGCGCCCTGAAATTCCATTGACTCGAGAACCTAGTGTTACTTCAGATAAAAAGTACTATGAGCATTCTGATGACCCAAAGAATGCTACACTACTCAGGACTTCTAGTGGTTTTGATTCTGCAACAGCAGCAAATAGTCCCAGATTCCCTGTTTTTGCTTATAATAATTCTTCAGCATCTTCGGTACAATTACCAGTTGATTCTAGGATGACTCCACAAAATTTCTTTCCAAAGAGTAGTCCACAACATGCTGGTAATGCGCCTGTAGCTTCTGGATCTCCAGGATTTTATGACCAGAGATTTCTTCCAAATCAACCTCCTTTACCTCCCATGCCTCCTCCTTCAACAGCTGTGATATCTCAGACATCTGAGTCAGTTCCAAGTCAATCATCCCCTTTTGTGAACTCTCTGACTGATGTACAGCAGCAGCTTCCAACAGCCTTCCAGGTAAGTTTTATAAGCAATTTTCTTCACATTTCTCATTCAGCTGTCTCTTGTTGGTTTATCTGCAATTATGTAATCTCTTGATTGTTTGTCATTGCAGATTCGTTCAGATTATCTTTCTGCATTCAATAATGGTTCTACATCTTCAAGAAATTCCGTCTCTTCTCCCAATGGGGCCGCCAGGCCACCACCCCCACTTCCTCCTACACCACCCCCTTTTTCTTCTAGTCCATATAATTTAACGTCCAATAGAACTATTTCGCAGTCTTCAGTATATAACCAGACAAGTGTGGGAGCAACTGAACTTCCTCAGAGCTCTACTGCACCCTCAAATGATGCTCGGTTAGGTGGTCTTTCTGCTTCAGGGGCCAGAGTAAATACCTATTCGCCACCTTCCTTAGTGCCACACATGGTTTTCAGGCCAGGTTCTAATTCTATGAGTCTTTATGGAAGCTTACCAACTCAGCTGCAAGGCGACAACGCAAGTATTTTGCAGAATCTATCTATTCCTCAGGCAATTCATTCCCTTGCTCAGTTGCAGCCACTGCAACCCCCACAGCTTCCACGCCCTCCGCAACCACCCCAACATCTTAGGCCACCTTTACAAGCTTCACAACAGTTGGAACAAGGTGTATCTTTGCAGAGCCAAGTTCAAATGCATCATCCACTGCAGATTCTGCAACAGCCACAGGTTTCACCTATGCATGCCTACTATCAATCCCAACAACAAGAGTTTGTTCATGTACAGCAGCAACAGCAAGTTGACCATTCTCAACTGCAAGCAATGCATCAATCAGGGGATGCTTCATCCCAACAGCAACAAGATCCGGGAATGTCCTTACATGAATACTTCAAGTCTCCAGAAGCTATTCAGGTATTTGTTACTTAGGATCCTTTGCAGACCGAAAAGACATTTTATGATTTTTGGATTTGACTTTCAATTTTAAAAGA
Source organism: Prunus persica (assembly GCF_000346465.2). NCBI lineage: Eukaryota > Viridiplantae > Streptophyta > Magnoliopsida > Rosales > Rosaceae > Prunus > Prunus persica. The sequence goes on from NC_034015.1 coordinate 12,656,674, forward strand.
TCCTCTGGCCATCTAAGATGCAAAAATGCATCAGTGGAAAACATCAATTTTTGAGCTTCTTCAAATAGACCTTTCAAAAGAAACTTCTATGAAAGATGTTTTTGGAGAAGCTCCGCCATCTGGACCTTCTACTTTCTGACAAAAGCTTTCAGATGTATTTGATTGGTATGGCCTTGGTCCGTTCTAATTATTTGTTTTCCTTTCATGGCAGTCTTTATTGAGTGACCGAGATAAACTTTGTCAGCTTTTGGAGCAGCATCCAAAGTTAATGCAGATGCTTCAGGTATATGTTCTTTTACGCGTTGCAGCCTGCTAGTTCTTCAAAGAACTGGCCTTGTTGCAAGGTTTAGAAACATTTATGATATAATGTGGGAGGCTGCTATTCTAACCCACTGGATTTTGCTGGTTTTTGTGATTTTACAGGAGAAGTTGGGCCAGCTATAACGGAATGACTTGGACCTATAAATTGATGATCGAAGTCTTGCATCCCCAATGCATATGTTTGCAGGAGTTAAACCTTTGATCATTCATTTAATTTGTTTGTCCCCTGAAATTTTGTATTGATAATGTACTCTAAAATGTGTATATTAATATTCTTTCCATCTTTTTAGTGTAATATTGAATTGTAAAAAAAAGTGTTAATATTGCTTTTTGTTAATGTAATTTCTGGCCGCGGTAATTAGCTGCAAATGTGTTTAATCTGTAGGTCGAAGGTGTATTTATTCTGTAATGCCTCATTTTCTTCCTCATTATGTTCCTCATGTCTCCTTTGTATATTTTTTCTTCTCTCAATAGCGTATTTTGTTTTAAACCAATACAAGTTTTTGGCGCTGTGTTTTTGGTTATGAGAGATTTGCTTTTTGCAGTCACTAAAATGCTTGACAAACTTGTATTGGTTTCCTTCCAAATTGTCTTTTCATCATGTGTTTTTCTGCATGATCGTCTTCTATCTAGGACGACTAATATAAAACTCCCAAGCTTGGGATCCAAGAAGCCCATGATCCAAGAGATCCTCTCCGAGTATGTAGAAGTTAACTACCCACCGCCCAGGAGACATTCCTACTTCAAGAAATTCTAGGCCTTGAGAACAGATGCCAGCGATACTAAATACAAGGGTTGCTAGCTCTTCATTTTCGAGATCATCCTTCAAGGATCAATTCCTGCAAAAACTGCTTAGCCGTTTGATTAACAATGTAATAATTAAACGTTTAGTCCGAACCTAGGTTTCTCTACGCAGTCAGGTAATAGTTTGGATTGTTAGAAGATCGTCGATCATCGCATGATGAGAACAGGATCGGAGAGGGTAGAAATGTAGGCTACATCCCCATTGTAGCATACATCGCCCTTATAGAATCTTGACAAACATGATTCTCTCGTATAAAAGAGATAAAAGAGTGAATCAACGGATTTTCCTCCTTACAAAGATGAGCCCAAAAATCATAAACAAAAAAAATGACGAACAAAACTTGAAAATAGACCAACAGGTCTCGTTCGTACATGCTGCCATAGTTCATGAGGAATTTGAATGCCCTTTTAACGAGGGGTTTGCATTGCATTGCATGGGTAAATGGAGGACATAACCAACCAAGCACTTCAGATTATTTAATTGAATGATATAATTAATAATTAATAATCAAGGGAGGCTGTCTGCTCCTGAAAGGAACCTGAAATTAGTAATTACCATTCCGAGGCTTTTGCGTCCTGCTTCGCCCTCACAAGTCATGAAAATCGCACTAATATCCTTGTGCTACGTGTGGCCAACACCGACACCCTCTATTAGCCTACGGGCCTGTGACACACAATCATACCCTAACCCTACCCTAACGTCCTTAACGCCACCAAAACCTCATGTGCACGTACGGGCTGCATCAACAGTCAACATTTCTATCACAAAAACTTCATCCCTACTCTACAATACAATTAGATACCAACTCAAAGCAAGTTACTGTTTAATACGTATGTATAAACTTTTTTTTTTCTTGTATGTGTGCGTTTAATGAATTATTTTTGTATATGTGATATTAATATGTAAGTAAAGAGAAATGACTCAAGTACTTGAAACAAACTAGTAATCGGTGAAGATGATAGAAGAATTCTCATTTCTAGTGTGGGAAAAACTCTCAACACACAACATCATGTGTGGCGTGACTTAATCTCTTATTGAAACTGCTACAATATTTTAATAGACTTCAGAGTATCTAATTCAAATCAATTGATCGGAGTAAAACGGAAGGCAATAATTATATTTGGTAAAATCACACTATTACATTATCGATGTGAGAGAATATTTCAACACACTCACTGCTAGAATGCAATGTGCACGGGGGTGGTGTACTATACACTTCTTTCTTAATTATACTCTATCCCATATAAGTGTATTGAAAGTACTATTACATTTACATATACAGCCCAACTGAGCATTCTCTCTCTCTCTCTCTCTCTCTCTCTCTCTCTCTCTCTCTGTGCAACTCTGCAAGAGAGAGTAGGGTGTGTGGGAGATTTTGATGAAGCCTATGCGGACTTGGGTCACAATTGGTGATGGAGAGAGCAGGATGGAAGCCAAACGATGATCATCATCAGATAACTCCAAATTGTCCCCGGTGTGGTTGTTCCAACACCAAGTTTTGTTACTACAACAACTATAGCTTAACTCAACCAAGGTACTTCTGCAAGGGCTGTAGGAGGTACTGGACCAAGGGTGGGTCCCTCAGAAACGTCCCGGTAGGAGGCGGCTGCCGGAAAAACAGAAGAGGGTCCAAGTCCTTAAGGCTATCCACCACTGCCACAGGCACAGAAGGTCATGTTCATCAATCTAATAAGAGTACTAGTAATTTGGGTAGTTATGGGGGTACTGTTCACAATTCATTTGGCAGCAATGTGAACAACTCATTGGGTGATTCCACAAGCTCCTCAGTAAGTCAAGATGGTTCAAGTATTGATCTTGCACTTGTTTATGCAAATTTCTTGAACCAAAAGCCAGACAATTCGAATAGCACTGGATCTGATCATCAGCTGCCAGAATTACCTAGTGAATTCGATCCAGCTGCACTAGATTTTTCAAGCATGGCATTGAACATGAACAATGCAAGCTCAGGAGGCAACATTAGTAGCATTCAATTAACGGAAGATCATCAAAATGGTCTTGTTGGGTCACTTGGATGCCACACTGAAAATTGTAGCACCAATGAACTCATGTACTTTGGTGGATTGGACCCATTAATTCATCATCATGAGAAGCATCATCATCAAATTCAAGATGCAAGTGATTTTGGGTTGCCACCAATATTGCCAGTAGGCCAAGAGGAGGCATTGTGGTCTACTTCTCAAATGATGGCTCATGCAAGTCATACTATGCAAGCTGCTACACCACTACTAGGTGGAAGGCCAGAAGCTCATGATCCAAACCTCTTAATTGGTAGTTGTTGGAGCCCATTTGATTTGCCATGTAATGAAACTTTCTCCAGGACTTGATGTCAAGATTGATGTTCTTTTCTTAATTTGTTATCTTTCTTTCATATACTATGAATATAATTAGTTATATATATGTATAGATCGAATAGATTGGAAATTAAAAATCACCATGTAATAATATCTATAATTATGCTCCTAGCTATTACTTATTTTTCCTTTGTAATTTTTGTTAATTCTATCTACAAGGCGGTACGAAATTCGTGTATGCGTTTCATTCAAAACCCCATCTGCCCTTCTGGATTTAGTGAGTAGAGAACACACTAAAGATTGAGGTATTTCTCTCTCTCTCTCTCTCTCTCTCTCTCACACACACACACACAGACAGTCGCAGAGATGATTTTGTAGCCAGTTTCCTACTCTAGGGTATATTTTCCTTTTCCGAATCCATGGAAGCTTCTTTTATAAAGCTCGAAGCTTTTATTAATTAGTCTCGTAGAAGCTTCTGTTAATCAAGCTTAAGTAGGCTTATATATAGACCATTCATCTAACATAAATTAACCATAGAAATTCTCTCCCGGAACTCTTTCATTTTCTTGGTCTTTCTGCTTCGAGATTTGGCAGTTAAGATTTTCTAATTGATGTACCATGAAGCTGCTTAACCACTCATTGAATCCCCAAGGAGGAAAAATTAGTGTCAAAACCCTCCCTATTAATGCAAATTACTTATAATAATATTTGGTCAAGATCAAGGACTGTAAAGATTGATAGAGTCCAAGTGGTGCCTCTGCCGGTTTTCAAAGGATGCATGGTTTCGTGGTTCCAAGGGAGGGAGGGAAAAGTAGTCAGTCTACTTGTTGTGCCGTTTATAATTGTCACTTGGATTAAAAAGCAAAGAATATGAAAATGTCAAATTCATTGGAAGCACATCTTGTGGGGCTGAAAACCATGCATTGCCCAGGTTTGAAAATTTCTTGGAACAAGTCCCTGAATAATCTATTTTATTATTGATGAGTGTATTAGTGGAGGTTGGCAAGGTTTAGGTTAGAGATTTTGGGGGGATTACATGAAATTTAGTGCAACACATGATCCCAGAAACGCCCATGATCCAAGATATATATAACTAACTTCCACAAATCATCTTCCAGCCGACAAACATCTAGTATAAAGTGCCTGCAAAGTTTGATCAAATCATATATTGATCAATAATAAAAAGATTAGTGGTCCCTTAATTCCAAATCTATCTTATTAATTACATTATCAAGTTAATTATCAATTAAAAAACTGCAGGTTATGAATACAAAATGCTGCAAATCCCCTAGCTCTATAACCCGGTCATTGCCACAAAAAACTATTAAGAGATGTAACCAAACAGACCGCAAGAAACTCAAAATCCACTTGTTGTGGTGAGGCTGGTGGAAGTAGAATGACCACGTATGTCGATACTCTCTATGTTTAATTCGGGGGGACTGGTAATACTACGTGACCTAATTTTTTATATGTACAAATTGACGACTCCCTAGTGTTGAAGATCCACAAAAAATGAATGGTTGATATTTATTTGGGCAACTAATCATAGCAAAGCTCCTCAATGAATAGTGTAATGAATCAATATAGAAAATTAAAAACATCACCTAGTCAAAATCAAATGCATGTAACTTATTATTATATTAGTTTTCATGCCAAACGTTACAGGTTGCTCATCTACCACGTAATCGATCATATGATCTTGGTGAACGACGTGAAAATTGATTTGCTTCCATGGATGCAATTGCAAGCTGCTAATGCTGACTGCTGCTGAGACTGACTACGACCCGATCAAGTTATTGGATATCCAATTTGAAAAAAAATACGATACGGAGGAGACAGCATGGTTGCCCATCATATTCATGATATCACATTAAAAATGTCGGACCAACTTTGGATCAGATATCATCCGACGATACAGAGCCAGGTAACCATTGTGAAATCTGTACCGTACACGTGGAGGCTCGGGATTGGAGGGGATTTATGCTGAAATTATGAGTTGACTAGGGGAGGGGGTGGTGGAGTGGTGTTCATTTTCTTGAGAGTTGAATCTCACATAGTAAATAACGAATTTGCACCACATGTTTGCTTCTTTGGCCATAAAATTCGTGACACTTTTGCTTTTGTGTTTGTGGAAAAAGGTATATGGACATGATTCTTACATATTCTCAATCATAATATTTGTAGAATTTACGTGACACGCATATAACAATAATCGCAAATTGATAAAATTGGAACGTATATAACACTTCATGCCTTTCCCACCTGTGTGTGCGCTTTACAACTCAGCATAAACTGCAATAAACCAGTTTCCAACATCTCATGAATCATGTAAGTCAAAGTCCGAGCTGGCAAAATGTTTTCCACGTCCCGTGCGTATGGAACCAAATATACGGTCCACATTCATTCCAATGAATATAGGTACCGGTATCATTAGCATTTTGTTTTGCAGAATAAACAAGGTACGTACTTAGAGGTTTTGGGAAAGGGAAATGTATTGGTTCACACATACATGTGTGTTCAAAATTCCAATCCACCCTACCCTAGCTAATTAACCGATCCGATCCATTTATGATCAGGTTCGATAAGTTTGGAGGATTGAATTAAATAATCAGATTGGGACTCATGAGTGTGAAACTACACAAAAGAAACAAGGAAAGTGAAATTTTTTTCAAAGAAGCACAATACCGAAAGTAGAAAGAAATTAAGAAAGGAAAAAAGGAAGAAGAAAATGTGAGGGTAAATAATTGTCCACTACCATTGCTTTTCCCAGAGGAAGGTGAGTTGCGATAAAGGGAAATTTCTTTATCGGCGCCGCACACAGCATGTGCTGCAATAAGGTCCCAGCCGCAATTTGATTTTACTAGATGGAGGGGGGAAGTTTCCCCTCTCTTCTCTTTTATATACTAGAAGGTAGAAGGCCCTTCTGGATTTTGCAGATACATCACATCATGCGTCTAATGTCTTAGCATTATTATTGCACTCTTGACCAAGATGCTGTATGAGATAGACTATGAATTTATATTTTATAATATAATAATAAATATGAATAAATTTACAAGGTGTATTTAACTTGAACAAAACGTACACCGTTATATATACGTGTACAAGTAGTAATCACATCATAGAATCAGCAACATAAATCTTTAATTATAATGCAAAGTCAAATACAAAATGTTGTACTTGTTTTGCTGAAATGGAAAGCTGTAACTAAAAAGAATTAATAATCCCATTGTTTATCTGTCGTATTAGGTATATAGAAAGTACATAATATAGAATTCGGTCCACAAAGATGGGCAAATTAAATTGTATAACACACTTGCAACGAAGATATGACTATTTTCTGTGGCTGGCTGGCTTTTTTGAGGGAGAAAGTCTAGGTCTATAGCTAGTAGGTGCTGGTGCTGCTGGTGCTGGACCAGTTCTCAATCAATTTGCATGAACAAGGTGACCCAGAAACTGCTAAAAGTATGGGCTTATTAACACTAATCTTTGGATTTCTCTGACCACAAATTAAAAAGAAAGCAAAAGATTTCGATTTCTCATAAACGACTCAAATTCCAGAACAATGAAATGATCTGGAAAATATATGTAATCTCAGTCCAAATCTATATCGAGCAATTAACTTCAGAAGGACCAATTAGACCAAGAACCAAAACAGAACAAAATCCATGCGAATGTGATCAAACATTTAAGGGACTTGCCCGTTAATCTGTATATATATTTTTATCATAACAACCATCCAATAATGTACACAAAAATGGAAAATTACTGAAAATATATAGAGAAAGCAACACTTCTTTCTCAATCTCTATGAAGGATAAGAAGAAACCAAACTGCTTGGTATACAAGTAGAGTTCTTCCATGTCCTTGCATGCAATTTCAAGATCTCTCTGGCCTTCTCCTTGGTCTTGCTCCCACTGTCCACTTGAAGCACCAAGCACAGCTTTGCTACAACACCCAGTTGCATCATCTCCTGCAAAACACTCGGGGTCGCCGAGAACTTGCAAATGGAGAACAAAATCCTCACAGCCCTCTCGCTCCCCACCTTCGAAACTCTCATTATCTTCTTCGAAATCACCGCGAGTCCTGCCCCGTGGTTCAGCAGGTCTGCGCGGCCTTCTGCGCACGCGCATATCATGTCAAGAACCATCAGTGTCATTTCCAAGGTCCTCCTGTCTGCAGATGTATCAAGGAGAAGCTCGATCAAGACATTAACTGCCCCGGCTTCGACGGCCTTGATTCGGTTTCGTCCCCAAGGGCAGAGCTTGATGAGCAGCTGCAATGTGGCTTTTGAGGCCTGCTGTGAGATCTGATCATTCAAGACCTGAACGACTTCGATGAAGAATTCAGGTCTTAAGTTTGTCATCTTCATTGGGTCGTCAGCCACCTCGAACATTGATCTGAATAACATCACTGCATAAGCTCGAGACTCGTAGCTTCCACGTTGCATGAGCTTGATCAAGGCGTCGATAAACTCCCCTTCTTTGCCTACAAGTGTTTTGAGTGCGTCTTCGCTGAGATTGAGGTTGTAGAGGATGCTCAAAGCTTCTTCGCTTTCAAAATTGTTGTTGTTTCTGACGTTGTTGATGATCATGGAAGACAAGAACTCGCTTGCGCCGGCGGCTTTGATGCTTCTCTTGTTGGCTTCACTGTGGGACGCCATGGACCGGATCTCTCCAAGGCATCTCGACAGGCACTGTGGAGACTTTTTGGCTTCTCTGAAGAGCTTGGCGATCTGGGTTTTGTTGACAGGCGGCTTCGGAGTAGGGATCCGCTCGATGCCGTGAGAAGCGTTCAGGGTGCACCAAGCTTGGAGCAGCCGGCGGAGAGTGTGGTTTGGGGTGATGTCAGAGTCCGAAACCACTTGTTTGGTGACGGGGCAGGTGTTGTTCTTGCTCAAGAATAGCCATTTCTCGATGCTCTCCCGGTCGTAGGTTATCCCGGTTGTAATTGTGACGGGGTCTTTCATGATTTCCAGAGAAATAGGGCAGATGAAAAATGAAGGAACATCAATTTCTTGATCCATTGATGGAAAAAGAGCGAAAACGCAGAAGGGAAAAAACTGGTGGAAATCAAAACTAAGAAGGTTTTACTGAGGATTATGAACAGGGATCAAAAGAATTAAAGGAGGTTTTGTGTGTAGAGTGTTTGATGATTGATTTGATGATGAAGGTGTTTGATATAGTTGTGAAATGGTTTGAATAAGTTTATGAGGTTATGAGAAAGGGGTTGAGTTTTTATTTATATATATGTGGAGATGGGGAGGAAAGAGAGATTTTCAAAATGAGAAAGTCAAAACACGGGTAATATGAGCGTTGAGAGAGAGTAGAGAGAGAGAGAGAGAGAGAGAGAGAGAGAGAGAGAGAGAGAGAGAGAGAGGAAGATGAAGATGAAGACTTTTCCAAGCTATTGAAAGGCTCAAGTTTGATGAACTTTACCAAGTCATTAATTATGGAGGGGATGGTGGGGTTAAGGGGCTAAATTAAAATTGCACAAGGTGAAATGCACATGCAAATAAATACAAAATTTTGGGCAAAGATGCATTAGGAGTTTCCAAACCCGCCCTTTGACTTTCTCTATGTAGAAAAAAGAAAACACGACATAATAATTTTTCCTTTTTTCTTTATGGCTCGTGCCAATTTAAATTCTGCTTTGCCTGCTTGCCGACAAAAGGCGATGGGTGTGGGGGCTATTTGGTAATGCCTTCTCACTCCATTCGTATACTTGGCCATTTGGGTTGTTGCCACTGCCCACATCCCATTTGTTTTGACCAATACAATGGTCTCTCTTGGGTTTTATGGCACGTGGAGGAAATATGGGCCGTTTGATTTGCATGTGAAGTACGTTGATCTTGTTAATGTGAGAGAGAGAGAGAGAGAGAGAGAGGAGGTGAATAATTTTGTTAAGTCAACCTAATTATATCTGATTGAAAGTTACTAAAGTATTGTGCTTCATTATGAAAGTTACTGAGGGAGGGAGGGGGACCGGTTGGTTTCATTCACTATGATTTGCACTCATTACTAGAGATGGTAAAAACTATAAATTAACCGAGTAACCAATAACGGCTAGATTCTTTTTTTTTTAATTTAAAAATTATATCTTTAGCAAGACAACAAGGGAAAAAAGAGAAGAAACTTATTGTGAATCATAATTTCATTACCAAACAATAGGAAAAAAAAAAGAGGTCTACTTACTAGACAAAATGCTATGATAGCATGAATGAACTCGAGATTTCACACCAAAATAAATTAACAATAAAGGGAATAGTTGAATTTTTTATAATTCTATGTAACGTTTCTTAAATTTTCAATATAGGACAACTATTCATTTTATATTCTCACACACTTCAAGTGATCCATGACCTTCACCATTGTACCTCACCATCCTTCACCATTGATACAATTAGATTTAGAAATAGCGGATCTACAAAACATGGTTAACATTGCAACCAATCATGATCGAAAAATGGTCACTTGAACGACCATTGAAACCCACTTTTTTGTTTTTATTTTTTTGTTGAAGAATATAAAGTCTCACATTAAAAAATTGACTCAATAAAATACAACATATAATGAGTGGTTACACTCATAAAAGCACCGAGGTTTTTGTGATAAACCCTCCCACCTACTGGGTTTTGTGTATGTGGTTAATTTAAAGACAATATCGGTGTTGCTAATAGTGGACCGTTGATCAGTATCTTTGAAATTTGATATGGTATCAGACCAAAGTGGTTAATTGACTGGCCCAGAAGTACTGGGCATTTACCCTTATCCCGTACTCAATATATGGTGTTCATATGTTGGACTTGAATGTTTACCCTTACTCTTTATCCAATATGTGATGTCCACATGTTGAGCTTGAATGTTTGACTTCAATGTGTACTTGGCTCCACATGTGGGTCACTATGTGGTGATCCCACGTGAGGGGACGTGTTGACGAATATAAAGTCCAACATTATAAACTTGATTAAATAAAATACAACGTATAATGAGAGATTACACTCCTAATAACACCGAGACTTTTTGTAATAAAACTTCACACCTACCATACTTTGTAGGTAGTTAAGTTGGAGACAACGTTGTTGCTAGTAGTGAACTATTTGTCCGTCTCTCTGAAATTTAACATTTCTTATGTGAAATCTTGTATGAGAATGTGGTATAGGAGTGCAAATCTTAATAAAAACTATGATAATGAGTTTTATGATTATTAAGATATAGTCAAACCTTAACAATAATCATTCTGATAATGAGTTTTATCATTGGTTGAGATATAATCAAATGTTAACAATAATAGTTTTGATAATAAGTTCTATGATATATTCTTGCTTACAACATTTATATATAATTTCTTTAAAATTCTCTCTCTCTCTCTCTCTCTCTCTCTCTCTCTGACATTCAAATTCAACCCCTCACATACTAGTGATGCGACTAATTTTATGAGATAGAGGTTGTAGACCATATGTGTGGTGTGGATAGCTCATCTCCTTTAATTGCCTAACCCCCTAAAAAAAACTATTGATGAAAAATACCTCTTAGTTGACTTGTGTATTAATTGAATACACTTTTTTTTCCCCATAAGCTTCCAATAAATAAAAGAACTAATTTAGTTTTTTTTAGTTTTTTTTTAATAGCTGTATTTGTGTATTTTTATATTGAAATACTGTAACAATGACATTTCCTAACGCGTAATCGAATGCCTGCTAATGACGCAAGAGGTTTTTATATCCAATCGCGTCATAAAAATCTGGCAAGAATTCGCATGGCTACGTTTGTTGCTTGCTGGATACCCAGATTTTGTCTCTATCAATATCAATTTTCGAATCTTGTCCAACATGATCAGGCCAAAATACAACAGTGTCGTGTCCTACGTGAACAGAAAACACGACGCACACACGCGCACGTGGTTGAATATTTGTTGCATGGTTTGCTTCTTAGAATAATTATGTGTTCAAACCTCTTGCACACGTTGTTATTGTTTTTCAATTAAGTTTTCACTTATGTATATGTTTGTATTTTGAGGGGTAAGGTTTAATATGCCTCTGATTATATGTATGTTTTCTTATTTATTAATGAAATTTACTCGTACTGAGTTTTTTTTGTTTCAATTGAAAATTTTAATATAAAAGTTAGCCCAAATTATTTCTTAATCCAAAATCTGTGCTGACGACCGTAATGATAACTTGTCCAAAAGATTGTCACATATGATTTCTTTCTCTCAGGTGTCCCAAATACCACTACTACTTTTGGTAAGTAGAAATAAAAGTAGAATTAATATTATTACGCAGTGGCAAACGTGTGCCCGCAGCGTTAGGGCCGCCAGGCACAACTCAACTCAAAGTCTCAGGGGCTTATCCATCCACAGCCATAAATGGCCTTTGAGATTGAGAGGCTGAGAATGAGAGAGGCGTTTTCAAACTTTTCATTTTCATTCTTGTGGGCCTGTGTGGATGTGACCGCACATCGCATATTTGCTGACCACCAAGAGCCGTGTTAACTTTATCCACACTCCATATGGCCAGTTGTTGAGGAATTTTCGGCACGGGTTGAACACCTCATGTTATCATTTTATTTTCTCGTATAATTCTGTTATTATTGAGAGGAAATTAAGAAATATCTTATATTAGAAAAGTTACAAATGTTTGTTTTATTCAAAGTTGGTATACTTTTCATTGTCAATTTGTTTTGGGATGGAATCTACTTTCTATTTGGAATTAAAGTAGGTTAACTTATATATGAAGCTTAACAGTCATACATGCTCCACGTTACCCATTTTAGTGATGGATGAGCCACAAGCCAAGGCTTCCCCTTACCCCGGGCCAAATTTTTTTCTTTCTAAACTATTATTCACACCTCATGTTATTTTGGGTAACTAGTAATAGAAAACTTGTTAATAATTTAAGTATATGGCCCTTCCGACCAATGAGTACATGAAGAAATGAAAAGTATAGTTAGCTATAATATGAAAATTCTTAATATTTATGTATTTTTCAAGTTAGTATTTACATTTGACCTCTCAATTTTACAATTCTAGTCATACGCCCCTGACCTGGTTGATAGCTTTGGTATTTTCCCATTACTTTTCCATCATTACCAAATATGAAAAACGAATCTTCCATTTCCTATCCTTAAAAAAAGACATGAAAAATAATTTTCCGCCAAGAGAGGAGTTTGAATATATTCAAAAGTCAACCTTATAAGCTATGGCCACCGGTACATGTCAGCGGGTCGTATAAGGTATAGATAGATAGATATACGATGCATCAGTAGTTATTACAGACTGAAGAGTAAGTGGCTAATTATGCATCACGTGAGAGGCGACTTTGAATTTCAAACAATCATGGCTGACTAGAAAAGTCTGGTTATTTGTATATATATGAATTATGAATTATGAAGGGTTACGTTGAAGTGATTGGTATATTTGCTGGTTGCATGTGCATAGTCTTAGTACGTACGCTATTAATCGTCCAAATTAGGAAAAGTCTGTGTTTTGAATACCTCATTACCCGCAAGCAATATGATGTCTGGCTGGCTGCCTCTGAATCTCTGATTATCTTGGCTACTGCCTCTAATTGACCAATTGATGATGATTTAGTTGTAGTTATGGATGAGAAAGGAAAAAGAATAAAATTTTGTACATGTCCGGCAGCCATTTTGATACATTTCCCCAGAGCCAAATCTTGAATCTTCTTGTGTTCAATTCCATCTATTTTGCATGTTATCATTATCACACTACAATATCGAAGTTGACTTTTTACGACGTGATCAAGGGCTGCTAAGCAATTGCATGATTGGAGGATTGCTTTGCATATGTTTATAATCTTACGACATGCCTTGCATTATGTTCGTTCCTCAGAAGTCACAAGTAAAATTCAAACCCAATTTTCTTTTGATCGATCAGGTTATGCAGAATACTCTTTTTTTATTGATTTAGCTTGACCTAATTAGCTAGGAATCAGTGAGATCTGCTAGTGGATGGCTTTCAATTCTATAAACAAAAAACCTTCCTTTTTGAGCAACCTGTGGTGGGGTTGTTTTTTTTCTTTTTCTTTTTCGCTTAGGGACAGTTATATTTCCACTTCGAGAGCTTGATTTATATAAATAGTGGGTAAGTACTAGTTATGAATTTGTGCCTAATGTTTAGTTAAAGAAAGGGGCTTTGGAAGACCTGAAATTTACACAACATCCACATGGTGCATCGAAATCCTCTTTGGCTGGTATTCAGTTGACTTTCCAGATCGATCAAAGTTATGCATCTTGAATAAAAATTATACCCCAAATACTAATACACCTCAATGAAAACAAAGGATCTTATACTGCTTCTGATATTGTGCTTATGAGTTAGGATCTTTGCGTCCCGTTTAATTTGTCATACCCCAAATACACTCTTTTGTTTTTTGTTTTTATATATAGGATGCAAAAATTCAAATAAATTGTACACAGAAAAATATTTTAAAGAAAATCTCAACCTTCTAGATATAGACCGATGAAAAATGACCCACATTGCATCAATTTGACATTCACGCAATGCCAGCAAAAAATTGATTTATCGAGTGTCTCGTAAAACATAACGGTTAACTTAATAATAATTTGAGCATGTATATATACTTATAATAACATCGCATAAAAAATAAAAATAATAAAAACTACTAAAAGGATCAAAAGTAACAATCCCTGTTTTTTTGTTTTTTTTGTTGTTTTTTTTAATCAAAAGAAAAATCTTAATTACTTTCAGTAACAATCAATATGACATATAAAAGGACACCTAAAAAAACTGAAGAAAAGAAGTGCACCTAGAGTGACCTCATTAAAACCTTTTCATTGTACTTTCACGTGCAGCCCATCAAAATTCACTTTGAATGAAGCTGCTACTTTGAACATTCAAAAGTGGTTAAAATTAATGATGCAAGAGCCAATACCTGGTAAGTCTCACAATCCAGATTAACATAGTAAATTAATGGTCAAAGCATAACAGTGAAAGGTATTAATTAGTCAAATTATATATCTAATCGACAATTAATAATTATACAACTTCTATACCCTCGAAGGAATGGACAAAATCAAACAAATCATACATGAAATGAGAAAATCATTGACTGCGCGCGCAACATTAAAATAATGGTGCAAGAACTGGACCAAATTATTTTCTTTTTAATAATTATTTAGTCAAATTTCTTCTCTGAAAACAACAAATCTCAAGTTAATATATTTTTTATTTGAATAAAAAAAACAGTTTGTTGTATCCTCTTCATCGAACAGAACACCTCGTAGTACCCTGTATTCTTGTAGTTGTAGAACCTCTGATTTTAAAACACTTTTTAAAGAAAGTCATTGGAAACTGAGTTTGGGATCATCTACTGTGCAAGCATGTAATCAAAAGGCCAAGGCCCAAAAAATAGATCACCAAAAGGCCCAAGTTTTTTTTTTTTTTTTCATCAAGGCGCGATTTGAACCGGGGACATCGTTCAACACTGGGAAGAAAAGTACCACTAGCTAGGCTTCTAAATGAAGCAATTTCTTTAATTGAGTCAACTGTTGGTTCAAATGTTCTATCCATGATTTGGAAACCTTAACAACATTCTCACAAATATATATATATACAAATTTTTTTTTTAATGAACTACACCATTTAGATCTTTTTATATTTGAATTTACGACCTCAAATATGACCACTAATCTTGGGATGTGAAAGAAGTTGAGGTTCTACCTCAAAACCAATTGATAATGGGGGGAGTAACCCAACTCATTATAAGTCCTTGCTAGGTTTCTCAACTTTTCAATATAGGACTCTTTAGCTTCACATTCTCGCACGCCCCGCACGTGTGACGAATGTTCAAGCTCTTGCTAGGTTTCACACGTGAGCTAACCTCCTTTGATACCATGAAGGAAGTTGAGATTCCACCCCAAAACCAATTGGCAATGGAGGGGAATAACCCAACTCCTTATAAGCCCTTGCTAGGTTTCTTAACTTTTTAATGTGGGACTCTTTACATTTACATTCTCACAGGATGCACGAGTAAATGTTCTTAACTACTTAAACTATAAGTCCCTTACATTTCAAAGAGATCTTGAAATAAAATTTTGGATGCCATATGTTATTACTCAAAAAGAGTTTGAAAAAAGAGAAGATGGGTCAAGGTAATTTGCCTTTAAACAACAATACTTTAAGTTAATGCCAAGATTCTCATAAGAAGTACAAATTATTGCAAAAATTAATCTGGCAGCACAGATTGCATGCTCTTTCTTTCTTTTTTAATTTGTTTGTTCAACAAATTTCATTTTATATATAGATAATATAATAGTTATATGATCAAGTAATATGAACACTCCGTTGCATTTAATCATCTGGGATGGAGAGAAATACCAAGACAGGGACACTTCTTCCACTCCTCATAATGTGATCTCAGGATTTGCCTTGCTTTGTCTTTCAAGTATGGAGCGCAGTCAACTTGGAGCAAAGTGCAAAGCCTATACACAGCTCCAACCTCCAACATTTCCTGAAGCACCATGTTGGTTCCTGAGTACTTGCAGATCAAAGAAAGGATCAAAACTACTCGGTCGTCTGCAGACGGCGAAACCTTCAAGAGTCTATTCGACACAACAAAGATGCCTCCTTTGTGGCTCACAAACTGAGCCCTCCCATCAGCACAAGAACACAAGTGAAACAATATTCCGAAAATGAGCTCTGTGATTTTCTTTTCAGGTGCTTCAAACTCAAGCTCAATGAGCTGGTAAACCGCCCCGGCATCGACCATCTTGATTCGGTTTCTTCCCCATGGACAAGCGTCTAACATGATATGTAGAGCTGCGTTTGTCCCTTGTTGCGTAACCCCGTTTCTCAAAACCCCAACAAGTTTCTTGAAGAAATCAGGGTTCAGAGTTTCTAGCACACTTGAGGTTGCCTTCTGGATGATCGATTTTAGTACCAAGACTGCATGTGTGCTCACCGAGATTTGATTCTGCAATTTGCAACCAAAAACCCACGTCAACGAATCGATAATCTGATCGTTTTCCATGAAAAGAAGACTTAGTTCTTCGGATGAAATCCGAACAAAGTGAAGTATGCTAAGGGCTTCTTCAAGGCCATCAACCAGACCCTCCTTATAACACCTGTTTGCGATGAACAACAACATGGCCTTAGCCACGCCAGCGTCAACCAAGTACTTCCTATTCCCTTCGCTTTTGGTCGCGAGGAACTCGATTTTTCGAATGATTTTCAGTTGGAGCTTAGGGTTCCAGAAGTCCTTGAGGAGCTTAAGGACTTGAGCCTTATCCAGAGGTGGTTTCGGGGTTGGTATTCGATCAATGCCATAAGACGCATTTTCAGTGCACCAAGCCTGAATTAAGCGGCGTAAGGTGTGGTTAGGGGTTAATTCTGAGTCTCTTGGGAGAGGCTGTTTGGTGACGGGGCATGTGGTGTTCTTGCTCTGGAAAAGCCAGTGCTCGATGCTGTCCCTGTCATATGTGATGCCGGTAATGGCCGTCACAGGGTCTTGCATGATCTGGAGAGATATTGGGCAGACGAAATACTGAGGAACTTCAATATCATCCATGAAAAAAAATAAGTGAAAGTTGGTGGAGAAGAAGAAGAATTAACAAGAACAGAAGTTGATAGATCTAGAGGGATTAAGTATTAAGAAGAGCTAGCTTAATCAAATGGAATTAAATGATGAAGAAATTAAAAATAATTCAAATATTCCATTCAATGTGGAAGGAGGAAGTTTTGGTTTTGTGGTGGTAAGAGTATGCGGCTATATATTTGACCAAGGAGAGAGAGAGAGAGAGAGAGAGAGAGTTGTATGAGTAGTTTGGTCTTTAAATCTTGGTGGTCTTCATGCTTATATTTATGGTGAAGTCTCTCATGGGGGCAATTGGATTGTACCAGTAAGAGATGCCTAATCCATTCCAAGGCCAGCGTTGAGTGGTCAAAAGGGAAGAAAGTTGTGGCCAATGCTCAGAGCCTCTCAAAAATTAAAAAGAACACGGAATGCTGAAGAGCAATGGATTGGGACCCTTTTGATCTGAAGCTTCTTTTTTTAATCGAGTCAAGGCCAATATAAAATTTATATTATAAAAAATATAAAAAAAACCACAAACTAAACCGACTTTTATCATTTTTTTATTAACCTAAAAATATCTCTCTATTAAACTTACAAAGGCTTCTACTACTGGATTTTCTTGTTAGTGCAGGATAGCACGTTCATCGATCTGTAAGCCTAACCAATCACAATATATATAATAGTAAATTGAGTTTAGACTTATAAAATTTATTTTTAATTTCTTACAACTCTTTTTTTTATTTTTTTATTTAAAATATTTAATTTTTTTCAAATAAAACATGATGATTAGGATCCAAATAAGTAAGTTACCTAATCTAACTTAAAATCTAATTTATTCTATTTTTCGGATTCCGAAACTACCTCTATTTACAAGTTAACGCGTTATGTGAGGGTGTAACTAACGACACACGTTGAATTTGGAAAGATCTTCAAATGGTTGTAATGGATATAGAAATTAATTTAGAAACTTATTTGATTCAACATTAACGTATTAGTAATCTACATGTAATTAACATTTTGGTTTATTTAATAAAGAAGAAATTATGTTGTTTTCCTTTTATGAATTATACTACTAACAATCTATTTTATTATAGTTTTATAAATAATAGTGTACATTCTAATTATGTTGAAAAATATTTTGATAATCTATTTATTGTTTGTTTTATGAAAAAAAAAAATTTATTTAAATGAACCTATTTTTTCTCTAAATAATGTTTCTTTTTTTCCCTGAATAAAGTGCCTATTATTTGTTTTATTAAAAATAATTTGATCATCTTTTTATTTTTATTTTTTAAATGAATCTATTTTCTCTCGTCAAATAACGCACCTACTTTTTTCTCTAATAATGTACCTATTTTCTGTCTCTAAATAATGTACCTATACATATTTATAGGGTGTTTTCATATTTGGGTAAAGGGCACATTTCCTAATAGAGATTGTAGTCATTCACCGTTGGATATTAATCCAATAGTTTAAAAAAAAATTTTAAAATGAGTGCAAGAGTAAATGAACCGTTGAATTTACATCCAACGATGAGTGACAATAAATCTCTTAAACCCCTGTAATTCAAAAAATTAAAACTGTTCCTAATAGATGCACAAAGAATTAATCAATTGAATTTGAGCTGAGGGACGTAGATCTAGCATTGTGGATAATGTTTTGTCGTGCAGTGATTCCATGCAGAACACACGAAACTTCCTATGAAGCTACATTATTAATTCCTAGTCAAAAAGGTCGAGTCAGCCTAAGGTCCTCTTTCCTTAAATGTTCTAACAAACGTATACTACTTATTGGTTGAGGCAACACGCATATCACGTTCAACCGTATCTCTCTCTCTCTATATATATCTATATATCCATATATATAAAGCAAAAGGCAGAGAATGGTGAAATATTCAAAATACCAGAAAATATCCTTGGTTAATGCAAACATTAAGAATTGAAATTATTAATTAAATGAGGATAATATGGTAAATTCACAATTTTTCATATTAAAAAAATTAAAATTAAAAGAAAATTCAGATAATAGATCTTATTTTTATGGAACACAACTATCCATTATCTTTTTTAATTCTAAAATAAATTTAAATTTTTTTAAAAAAAACCTCTCGCAAGTGCAAAAGCGCGTGCAGAGAGGCTAGTATATATATATGTACATGTTTTCCTTGCAAATTTGTACTCTCAAAGACTGAAAAATAAACCCCACTTCCCCCGCTTTTATTAACTTCACATTTGCAAGTTTATGTTTCTTTGCAACCACAAAAGGAAAAGAAAAAGAAGGAAACTTCTTCATAGCATTTGGTCTTTTGTCAAAAGTTTATTGTTTATGTTTGAAGCAAAAGAATAACAATGCAAAGTAGTGAAAAACGAAAGGAAAGACTTGATGCTTTGGTTATTCTTTTCACTTTGGTCCACTAACACTACTAGAAAAGTTCAATATAAGTCACGAATACATCCGTGGCTCAGAAAAAAATGATTGAAAATAGAAAATGGAAAAGCCAAACAAGACCGAATTAAATATATATATATGTATATATCTATTCACGTTCTTTAATCACTGTTCAACAATTTGACTCCAAGTTGATGCATGTGTCGAGAACTGTTCATAAATGTGGCGTTCACTACTTGTTAGTCAAAGCATGAGGAATACTAGTAATGAACTGATTTTTCAGTTTTGGCAAGGTGAGTCAATGCATTATAGCATTAAAATTACATGATTCGATCGCCTTCTATTTGCCTAGGCTCGTTCAACCAAGTCTACATCATCATTATATATATGATATAGTCATAGGGGGCTGCTGATCAATGCAAGCAATAAATAAAATTATTCAACTGCTAATTGGCATTCTAAAATAGTCATTATACACTCATTTTACGTTAAAAAAATAAAAATTAAAGGAGTCTAGATCAAAATATTAAATATATAAAACCAATATGATTTCATATGATCAATTGCTCTAATTAATTGTTAAAATGTTTGGCCAAAAAATATTCATAACGTATATGTGACTTTTCAATTATGGGATGCAACTGGAGGTTTGTTATGATTATATTTACTAGACTTGTGTTGAACAGTCTTAGCCCACAATTTCGGCTGGTTCTGGTTCTTGTCCCTTGAATGTTGCCACTTATTCTAAGTCACTAGTCTTTTTTGTTTGTTTCTGTGATTCCTCAAGCTTCCTTTGGGACGATCTCATCTCAGTCGCACTCCCTTAACTTACAAATTTGGAAGCACTACAAAGGGGAGCTCAATCTAGTACTAGTCCACAATGGCAAAAGCTTTCAAAACCAATTATCGAATATGCCAATACCATCCCCGCTTCATATCCGATGAGGATTTTTTAAATTTGGGGATTCTAATATCCGATCCCCGTTTTGCCTAGATATCTCCCCCCGTTAGGGCCAGAGACCCGATTCGACTGGGATTTCTGCCATCCCATACCCATACATAAGTTTTTAAAGTTTTTTTTTTTTTATAAAAGAAAAAAACAAGTGATAGTCTAAACTACTCTAAATTAAAATACTTTATGGCGGAGGATTAAAACTTGTGTGCATGGGGGTGGGTTCACTCCATGTCCAACTAGCCTAATTCATGTATGAAGTTTTCAGGCTCTTTGAATAGTTAGTTTCACTACTCCTTGGTCAACTTTTTAATTTGAGTTAGAGCATCTCTCCAAAACACTAAATAATTGCAAACTTAAAATAAATACAAAGTAAAGACTCATCCTTCACAAGGAGAGTAGTCGCGTGCTAATGGCAACATGAATGTCTTTTGACTTTCTCTATGAACCCTATTTATTTCCCTCTCTTCTTGTTCTTTTTGGTTTTCTTTCTGCGATTTTCGCATCTTTTTCTAGTTTTGTTCTCTCTCTCTCTCCCTCCAAAGTTAGATCTGAGGTCAAATCTTAGTAGCAGATTGTGTGATTGTGGTTGCTTTAATTAGGGGTTTTTTTTATCTTGCAAGTTTGAGATCTTTAATCTTATTTATTTTTAAGCAAAATTGTAGTAATAGTCCCTGGACTAAGACTAGACTTTACTTTTCTTCCTTCATATTGCTAAATTGTTATGATGGTACTTTAATTATGCCTCTATTTTCAGAAATTGTCCTTTTTATCATCTCAGTCAACTTTTTCGTTAAAAATGATGACGTGGCATGAACAAGTCCTACTTGGCATGGGCAAAAATGTATTTTCACACAAATATTTTAAAAAATAAATATCATCTCTCTCTCTCTCTCTCTCTCTCTCTCTCTCTCTCTCTCTCTCTCTCTCTCTCGCACAAATTTCTTCTTTCCCCCCATCCTTCAATTGAGAGACTCTTATCGGCTAATTATTAGCTCTTTGACAAGTCTGGGGTGGCGGTTATTTAAAAGAGAAATGAAAGGGATCCACAAGCACAAGAAGAAGAAGAAAATTCGAGTCCAAGTAGGGTTGCAAGGTCTTGGTTTGTTCGCGCATAGAGAAAGAGGATTGGGAAGGTGGGGTGCCAAGAGTTGCAGACCCAAGTCCAAACCACAAACCCATCAATGCCACAAACCGACCTGAAGAATTTTGCCAGAGAAAAATTCTTATTGTATGCTGTCATAAAATAAGAACCAGAGAAAAATTAACTCTGGTGTGAACTATTATGTTCTCAATTTCTGTTCTTTGAGAATTGAGAAAAGATCGTGGAAGAAGAGTGGATCACATGAAAAGACAAATATGCCCTCATTTTTAACGAAAAAGTTGACTGAGATGACGGAAATGACGATTTCTAAAAGTGAAGGCATAATTAAAGTACCATTGTAACAATTTAGTACTATGAGGGATGAAAAGTAAAGTTTGGTCTTAGTCCAAGGACCATTGCTACAATTTTGCCTTATTTTTAATTACTTCTACAGTAGTTGTCTCCATTGCTAATGATTTATTCTTTTTAGATGACTACCATCTGTGCTGCACAACTTATTTTTCAGATTATACACAAATGATTCAATCCTTTTGTTATTTTTATTTTGCGTTATAAAATGATTATTGTTATGTTATTGTGTCTTTTGAATGTCATTTGTGCTCTCTAGATTTGCGATGTATAATTTTGGCTGTAAATGGAGGGTTTGGTAGATATTGTGCAGTTGATTGAAGAAAATGGCTTATTACCAAAAGTTATAATCTCAATGATTAATTTTTTTATGAGAAAAAATAAAAATAAAAAATGTGAAGAAAGTCTATTTATTAATTATATGAAAAGAAAAAGTGTAGTTTTTTAGCATTTTCAGTGTAGATTTTGTTCTTTCAAAGCAAAATGAAATGTTTTGAAGAGCCAATGTCAGTTCTGAAGAGAGAAAAATGGGTTGCAGCTTTGGTAATTGAGTTTGACAAGTCTGTTGGAGAGAGTTTTGCTGACATGACTTACATATTTTAGCATTCCAAAGTTATTCAAGAGGCTGTTGGAGATGCTGTTAGTAAATTACGTTTGTATTTATTTAAATTGTTTATCTTTTTTTGGGTCTAATTTGCTAAAAAAATTGAGTTGGATTCAGATTTTTTTTATTCCTCCCCTTGTGGGCCGGAAATGTTTCAGCTATTAACAGAAGTTTGGGCTCCAAATGGTTTTTGATCCAAAATGTTACGTCAGTTAGGCCTCGTTATAGAATTTCGCATTACCTCATACATATCAATGGGCCTCAAACCCAAAAGACCCACTTGACCACTCAGAAAGACGGACAGAGAGGGAGAGAGGGTCCGCGAGCAAGACAGCGAGCTTCAACAATGAGCAATTACCCCTGTTGTTGCTTGCTGATGCGAAATCAAGCCCTCCAGAAAAGAAGTAGTTGGTGAGAAGAGAGGGTATGAATCCTCAACTAATTTTTCTCTCTTCCAATATTGGCTTTGTATTTTGGTTAGCAGCAATTCTTTACTTTCTTTTCCTTTTTGTTCTTGGGCTGTACTCTGAACTTGGGATTTTTCTTGGTATTAACTCCTTATGCATTAATCACTTCCAGCCCTCTAAAAACCTGTATCTGGGTTTCTATCTTATTTGTACAAAAACGTTAATTTTCTTAGAAGCAAGATATAATCATTTCAAATTCTTTCCCTGAAAAGTTGCTCTTTAGTGAAGTGAATTTGGGGAAGAAAGACGTGAAACAGGTGCTCAGAATTTAATTTAAAGGGTGTTTTCTTACAAATGAGGGCAAGAATGTGTGCCCAATTTCATATTACAACCTCATTTGCTAAACTGTATATGCATTGGTTTTCTTCTTCTTCTTCTTTCTCCTTTTCTTTTCCTCATTTTAATTCATATCACGTTCTTGTATATTTTTCTAAAAGAGTATCCCATTAGCTAGTGTATGTTTGATTTTGACCGAAAGTCGATTGTTGTACAACAAGAAAATTTTTCTTGAAGAACTTGCCCTCATGAAGACACCTTAATTGTTTTCTTCTTTTTATGATAAATTGGAGTTCTAGACTATGTGTGGAAGAGTTAGATCTGTAAGTATTACTTTGGAGATGGGGGTACAACTTCTATATGGTAAGGGTGCCCAAGTTCTTTCTAACAATTTTAAAGGAGAAAAGGAAAAGAAGCATTTACTTCCCTAGTTTAGATTTTAGCTGGGTGTTAGTGCTTAGCTATCCTTTGAACCAACATATAGTTGAAATGTAACTAGACCTTACATGTGGTTGACTGTTTTGTTAGCACCTCTCTGTAATGCAATGGTTTGATTATTCTAGAAAACGTTTCCTAGAAGATTAGAAATCTACTTTTAACTCTTTCGGGACACTTAATGTTTCTCATGAGGTGTGATTTCATTTATTCTAAAACCATATTTGCAACAATTAGCTCAATTATGTCGATAGTTATTACAATGGAAGTACTTGGTAAAATATCCACTCTGTATGGAAATTTTAACAGTTGTGCTAAACATGTTTATCTACAGATTCCATGTGCTCAACATATGTTCATTAGTGTGTGGTGCTTCAATGGAATCTCTTGTAAGTTTCCCCGAGCTCTTCTTTGCTATTCTAAAAATGTTTTGTTATTTTTCCTTGTTTCTGTTTTTGTATGGTTAACCTATTATTCTTCTATTATTTAATGTTTCTGTTCTTTCAGGTTTCTGAAACAAGGACTCCTATCAGGATTGGGGACCGATCAACCAGTGATGTTGTTGTGAGGATACGGACACAGGATGGGCGGGATGATTGGTTTTATTGTCACTCGCAGGTCCTCATAGAAAAGAGCAAGTATTTCGCTGATCGCCTCTCTGAAAATTGGCCAACATGTCAGATTCTTGACTCACGCAACTGCGTTGAGGTATACTGCCAAGAATCAGAATTTGACCACCATGTCAGTGTCCTCCGCCTTCTCTACAATGTAATAGATGGCTTCGTTGATGACATGTGGCATGGTGTTAAAAATGCCCTTGGAATTCTTCAGGTAGCTGTCAATCTTGGATGCCCACAAATCATAACTGCTTGTGTGGACTACTTAGAAGCAGTCCCCTGGGAAGAGTCTGAGGAGGAGGAGATTTTAAAAATCATACCACGGCTCGGAACACAAGTGGAGCCAATTCTTGCCCGTCTCCTACCAGTCAAACAATCAGCCATAATGGGAATTTTTTTCTCAACCATCCAATTTGCCACATCTTCCCCATCTCCAATCATGAATGATCTCAAGTCTTCAGCCCAGGAACAGCTTGAGTACATGCTAACCGAAGATGATGATGCCCCTCTCTTAGCAGCTGATGACGAGATAAAATCTGAGGTGAAAGATTGTGTGAAGAGACTATTTGAAAGATTTAATAATCTATTAGAAGCTTTATTATGTGAGATGGAATTATTTTCTGATGGAGGGAAGATGCAATCATTTCAATCACTTTTATCAGATCTGTCATGGGCATGTCAGATATTATGTAAGTTGGAAATTATGAGGGAACTTGTCTGCAACTGGACGGATGCATCAGATAAAATAGTTAAGGTTGTAAAGGAAGCAAGCCCAACAGCTGAATTGATTGAGACAAAGCTGAGGGTTATTGAGGTGGCGGCAAAGATTCTAGAGGCAATAGGTTACGGCACAGTCATTTTGCCCACTGCAAAACGGCTTCATATGGTGAAGGTGTGGCTTCCTTTTGTTAGGGTTGCGAAACCACTGATCGATTCTGTCACAACTGCCCGTGATGATGCTCCAACACTGAGAATGGATACTGAGCTGTGGCAATCCCTAGAATCCACATTTGTTTCCGTAATTCTTGCACTTCCATCAGCGGAGCAGGCGGAGATATTGACCGAATGGTTGGGAAATGAGCATATTCAATATCCTGACCTGACTGAGGCATTTGAGGTATGGTGTTACAGATCCAAGGTATCCAAAAGAAGACTATCATTTCTAGCGGTGAACCATGACAAGATCAATACATATTAAGTCATTAACCTCTTCTCTTGACCCTTTTAAACCTTTTTAGTAGCTGTTCACACACCCTTTCCTTAACCAATGTATTTTGCAGAAACCTGGGGAGAAAGGAGGATGATTATGAGAAGTAGACACCATATTTGAATTAGTAGCCCTATTTTGAACTTGTTCCATGTAGATTGTGCATCTAGGGTTTCATATGTCATTTGGATTTGTCTTGTAACTCCTGATTAATTGTAAAAATTGTAATTGTTGGGGTTCTTAATGTCACAAGGTAACCTTGATCAAGGTGAAAAATCATATGTTCAATTCTAATTTTGTAAGTATCAATACTTTATTTGAGCAGAGATGTATCAGTGAGAACTTTCTCCAATTTTCATACTGTTAGTGGAATTTGTTATGCTCTGGTTGGGGGCTCATGAGAACCTTCTGGATACTAAAAGCACACCAAAAAACTCTTATTCAATTCAGCTCACCCTATAGCAAACGTGGAGCAATCTTATTGATATTTGGTATCCTTGGCATACAAGATATCTTAAAACAAAAACAAAAGAAAATGGGCTGTGTCATCCATTTTTATCTCAAAATAAACAATAAATTGTCTCTGTGTGAGAGCGATGTTGCATGCAACCATTTGGATGCAAGTTTTTCTCCATAAGCAGATTATACTAAAAAAATTCATACATTAAAATATTGCTTACTATATTTTATACTTTGCTAACTTTAATGGGACATGCACTGTCCTGCTGTAAGCTTAGAGTCAAGGCCCAAAAGCAAAACTACTCAAGATAATCATGCTTCCTATTAGTCCCACATCTTCTTTTAATACAATCATAGCCATGCCACCGGGGTCTAGTCTAGGGCTTTCACCCGTCGACAAGTGATTTATGATTTGAATTTTTACAATACCTTGACAGTGTATATGAGAAAATCACACGTCCTAATATTACTTATATAAAAGTCAAATATATATATATATATATATATCATAGCCATTGTAAATCTATTTCTATGTAGATTTGAGAAGAATAAATAAGATATTTTGATTGATTTACTGCAAATCAATATCTATCTTCTATGCTCGTGTGTAGATTGTATAGATTCTCAGAGTTCACAACAAATAATATTATCAGATCAAATAGTCTAAGCCCAAAAAAGTATTCATTATTTGAGTTGAGCTGGTAGCTAACACCAGAAGTATGGCATTATTTAGCGTACACCCAGTTACTTAAATATCAATATATATAATATTGGTATACCCATGCCACTTAAACTAAAGTTTTACACCAATCCATCTATCCAATCTCCAAAACTTACAAACTAATATACAATCCTCAACCATATGCTCTCAAATCCTAAAGCTGTCTAAGAACTGAAATGATTCTATGCAGAAGTATATACCTATACTAAAGTAAAATCTTCTTTCTTTACACTACCATATGCATTGATTTCCCTTGTTCCCCAAGTATTTAGAGGGCATAGAAAGAAATATTGGGATGAAGATCTTATAAAGCAGCAATAATGACATGACATCCCCTGCAGCCAGTCAAGCTACTTCAATGTCTTCTAAATTATTTGCATCATGATCAGGCCACAAAGTCTGGCAACAATTGTGCTACGAACCTCTTTCGGTTCTGAATGTCGATGTTTTCGAATGCTGCAGAAGAGTGAGGAGCTGAAGTGTTTATGGTACCAAATTGATCATTTGCTTCACCAATGTCTACTCTTCTCCCAAGTTGAATGTTTTGGTTAGGGAGAAAATTTTGGTGGTGATGAGCTCCAGACAAGGAGAGGTTTTCACAGTGAGGAAGGCCAAGAGTGAGAGAAACACCATTGCCTGAGAACCTTGGTGTGAATTGGTCAGCATCAAACCTGCCAATTTCACCAATTGGGTATTGTCCAAAACTTCCGATAAAATTGGTCTGGCCTCCCATGAATGAGTACCCATCTCTGCCCTGCCTCTCATCCCCAAATTTCATAGAAAGTTGCTCATTGTTTACCTCTTGAGCCTTGTGATCCATATTCATACATGGGACACTACTATTTGGTGACTGCATAAACTCAGTGCTCCTTGGCTTCTTTGGACTGCCTTGTGTGATGCCATCCAACTCCGATGACCCGATGAGAGAGAATCCAGACGGATTTCGAACCATGTTTGTGGGAGATGTTGAAGGTGTGGAAATTGACATTGATGGAGGAGCAGCAATATTGTTATGATTTGTTGAGTTCTCCTGTTTGGAATTGAAAGTGCTTGTTGTTTGATTATTCTCAGTGTCTTGTGGAGCTGTGGACTTTGATGCAGAGTCCTCATTGCTCTTACTCATTTTCTCTGATGATCCATTCTGTTCATGCTCCTTGACCTCCTCCAAGTACATTTCCTCCACCATTGGCTTCCACAGCCGGACTCGAGCATTTATGAACCAATTAGAAACCTGCATAATCAAATGCTCGAACTCATCAACACAATAATTCCTCACAACTGAGTATCAAAACAAAAAAAAGAAAGATTTTGCATTTGAAAAATGTGCATAGATTTCAGTACCTGGCTCCTAGTAAGCCCTGTCTGTTTTGCAAGCATGTGCTTGTCTGAATCCTTTGGGTAGCTGAAACACAAAATTCAACCATTCTTAGTACTTTGTGTTAAGAACACTTAGAGCAACAAAAAAAAAAAAAAGGAAAGAGAGAAAGCTATCTAATTTAAGAGTGCATCTTGCAAAAACTGCATAATGCAGAAAACACAACCCTATAACGAATCGGGGAATTCAGGATTATGAGAGTACTTACGGGTGGAGGAAGTGTTCGAAAAGCCAAGCACGAAGTACGGAAACAGATCTTTCGGGCAAGCCTCTCTGGGGTCTCCAAGCATTGTGCTGGATCATTCCCAACTGTTGGAGAGCCCTTTGCTGCCTCAGCTGATGGTCCACATATTTGAGCCTTGACCCTTCAATCTTGCCTGCTGCACAATCTTCTTCTCCTAAGCTCTTGTTTGCTGCTCGAATTTGGTTTGTTATGGCATCTTTCAAGCACCTGAATTGCTTTGAGATGGTTTGTAGGGCCAGAGCAGTGTAAGTTCTAGCTGAACCAATTCCAGCTGCTTGCTCGAAAGATGAAATTACCACTTGCATCTGTCGGTGGTACTGCCTGTACCTTTGGTCCACCTTCAATCAACAAGAAAAATGGGACAAACTAAATTAATGGGAAATTTCAATTGCAGAAAAGAGTTGGTAGCTAGCTGCTTCAACTTTGAATATGCTTGAGCTCTCTGTTCCAAGCCTATGAGAATTCTATCACTTTATGTCAAATTTAGAAACCTAAATTCTCAATTAGCTCTTTTCATAATCCTTGTTAGTAAAACACCTTCTAAAACACTTTCAATAACTTTATCATGTAACATAATTAACAGTGAAATCAAATAATACTCAGAATTCATTTCAGATACTGAAAGAGGTATAAAGGCATAAAGTTCGAATCTCTAACTCTCAAATTTAAAGAGAAAGAAGGCAAAACAAAACTATATTCATCAATATCACTAAACAAACAATTACCTCATCAAGCATGCTGATCAGCTTTCCCTTCTTCATCTGAATTTCCTGCCTCTCAGCAGTGCTCAACTCAGCAGCCCGCTTCCCACTTCCTTCACCGCCTACCGAGCTGTCTCCGGCGGCCGCCATGGACGACTCAGCCACCACTTTACTTTGCTGCCCGCTACCCTTCTTGGGCAGCTCAGTCCTGATCCCGTTGCCCACGTTCACAACCTCCTCAAGCAGCTCCTGCGCCGCCTTCAAGTACTTAGAGCTCAGCAACACACTCTGCATACCCGAAACCCCATTCGTCACACCCGAAGCCGACGAATTCGACCCGCTGGAAACCCGAATATCTTCCCCGGACGGGACCTCCCTGTCCGAGGTAGCCCCACGGAACGACCCAAACCCCGGCTGCTGTGAGGAGAGGGTCAGAGACAGGCCCTGCTGGGCGCGTGGGGTATCACGCGCCGCCGTGTTGGGGTCAATTGAGTTCCAAAGCGCATACTGCGTCTGAATTCTCGGCATGAAGGCATGCAAGGAGGAGAGGTCGGGGTGGGCCTGATGCATGGATGGGGAGTTGTTGTTGTTGGGGTCATGGGAGAGCGGGATGCCGACGAATTGCTGAGGGTGGGAGGGCGGCGCGTGGGACAGAGTGGAGGGGTGGTGAGGGAGGGAATTGGTGGGGGAGTTGAGGAAGACGAGGTTGCCTGCGGAGGGGGGCTGGTGTGGTTGCGGATGTGGCGGCGGCGGTGGAGTGTCGGAGTATTGGACGTACCCGGGGTTCATGAGAACGAGGGTTTGTAGGGCGCCGTCCGAGGAGGCTTGGATTTCCGAGGAGTTTCCATGATGAAAGTACGTCGCCATGACAATAACTCAACACAGATTTCTTCTTTGATCAGCTTTTGAGATTTAACTCCGAGCAAGAGCCTCAGCTTTTTACTTCACTACTGAAAACAGACTACGTTAATATTTATATACACAAAGGCTTTCACAATCCACATCATATCATTTCATATATATATATACACACCCAACTACCAACCCCCCATAGAAACAACAAAACTCACACACCCACATGAACACGTCTCTCTCTCTCCCTCTCCCTCTCCCTCTCTCTCTCTACCATGCATATAAAAATATGTTTATTATTGCTTATGTGTGTGCTGGAGAATTGAGAAATGATTTTGTAGATTGTGAATCTGGTTTCTGAATGTGTCCATGAATTGGGCAAGTGAGTGGTGGAGAATTAAGGGATGAGAAGCCCAAAATCTGATGTCTGATCAAAATTAAGGGAGGCAAACACAAATCCAAAAGTTGGGTAGGAAGATTCAGCTGTTGGGTTATTGCCTTGTGTAAAAGCAGCTTGGGTTTTACTGCTTGGAGTTAGAGAGAAGTGAATAAAAGAAAGGGGAGAGAGTAGGATATGGAAGTATGTTGGCTTTATATAGAGATAAAGAGAGATATGGAAAGAGAGGGAGAGGGAGAGAAAGAGAGAGAAAGAGGTATAGTGATTGAGAGAGAGAGAGAGAGAGAGAGTGAAAGGAATTGATTATAATAATATTGGTACCTGGTGTGATGGAAATCTGAGTTTGCACGTGCTTCATGATCATCTCTGGACTGCAAAGGAAAGAAAGAATTTCACCAACAATGACACAAAACCCATGAAATTGAGAGAGAGAGAGAGAGAGAGAGAGAGAGAGAGAGAGAG
Organism: Prunus persica; assembly: GCF_000346465.2. Taxonomy (NCBI): domain Eukaryota; kingdom Viridiplantae; phylum Streptophyta; class Magnoliopsida; order Rosales; family Rosaceae; genus Prunus; species Prunus persica. The sequence goes on from NC_034015.1 coordinate 12,687,277, forward strand.
ATGACCAAACAGTTATGGCTAAAAAACATGAGCTATAGCTATACAGAAGGATGTATCTACTATCTATATATACATGAAAAAGAGAAAGAAGAGACCAATTGAGACACCAACACACCTGTCTATGTGTAAGTGTGTGGGATTTTAGCAGTGCCTTGCTTCCTTCCAGATGTAATATAGGAGATGGATAGGAGAAGGGAAAGGAAAGCCCCTTCTGTCAGACTCAAAACTCTGCAACTTCTCCCACTGAAAAGGAAAAAAAGAGAGTAGAGAGAGAGATGGGGTTAAAAAGGTGTTTGAGAGAAAAAGATAGCCATCTTTATTCATTCACCTCATTATCCATACAACACATTTATGATGACCCCATTCTTAATTTCTTCAACAAAATTTAAGAAATATATATATATATTGTAACTGAATTGCTTTCTTTTTCTTTCTTTTTTTTTCCTTCTTCTTCTTCCTCTCTCTCTCTCTCTCTCTCTCTCTCTCTTTATGTCTTTTTGGGTGGAATTGTACCTGCGAATAGATCAAAACCACGAGAGAACTTCTGATTTGACCCTCCCTTTTCAAATCATTTGATGCAGCCAAGCACCCTTTGATGAGAAACAAAGAACCTTTTTTAATATGAGAAAGAGAGAGAGAGAGAGAGAGAGAGAGAGATCGATGGAAATGGTTCTGCCTTAACCAAAATTATGGATCAATAAAAATATATTTCAAGGCTTGTCAGAAGATACAAACAGCTGCAAAACGAGGAAACGTCTTCTTCCACCAAAGCCCTTCTTAATAAAAAATAAAAGAAGGAAGATGATGAAGAAGAGGGTTGTGTGTGGACTGTGGAGGGTCCTATTCTTCAATTCAATATTAAATATCTGCTTGTCTTTTTCATGTACATTATTTTTATATAATTTCCTTATTTTCTACATCTTTTTCATTTTTTGATATTTTTTGTGGTTGGATTCCTGAGTTTGAAGATAAAGCAATTAAATTGCTAAGGAAAACAGGACCAACCACCATAACAACAACTTTAATGCCTATCAAGTTAATATGTGTTTGTCTCCATTATTTACCCCACATATATAAAGTATATGTATGGGAACATAAAGGCATATATGTACATCTTACCCTACACAACCATGGGTAGAGAAAATCAGAACACAATAATACAATTTAGTCCTTAGATCAAAATTCTCTTCTAATAAAAAATGACAATGAGCTGGGACTATTTAGCTCATAATGAATAGTGTGTTTTGATAATAGAGCGTGTAACTTGGCCAACGCGCGTTTCAGGTGCTTGCGCGCACATATATTGATTAAAATTTTGTAATTACATGGAGATTTCTTTGTAACAAGAGAATTAAGTATTTTCTTTTACCATTTTGAAATTAAGTATTTTCTTCAAAGGCCCTGTAAATGCTCATTAAAGAAATCCTTACAATTAAGAACTAGAATGGGTGGATATAAAAGAAATTGACCAAACCAAACCCTAAAAAAACACTTAAGGGTAACAAATTAATTAGCCTAAATAATTACCCTTTCACTCAATAAGAAGGCATTACACCCTGAAAGGACAGAAAACAACTGCTTAATTAATTGTTCTCACCTGGATGCCCTATTCTTGAATTCACAACCTTAATTTCATGAAAATTTTCCATCACCATCTGTAACACTGATGGTATCAGAATAAACAGTGACCTAAAGTTCCTGATGTTAAAAGGACAGGACATTATAAAAAATAAATAATAAAAAGACATTCATGTTCACAAATCAGGTAAACTTTGTGATGTAGGCTATAAATATATATATAGGTCTGTGCACTGAGAGCAACAGGCTTTTTCCTGTGATCAACTGTCATCTCCCAATTTCAATATCAACAACAACAAGGGTATTAATTTTCCCTACTTCTTATGATTGAATCATGAAAACTTGTGGGAAGTTTCAAATCCATATATATATATATATATATATCTGCAAACATTTACTGTTTTCCATCTCTGTTGAAACAAAAGCTCCTTACAGAAAACGTGTGTTTAACTATCTCATTCATCTCAAGTACCCAATTGGTCAGGTCCTTCATGTATGACAATGAAAAGGGTACTGGTCTTTGGAAAAGGTCATCAACCGTTGCAGACAAAAACAGTGCATCCCACACAACTGATTGAGAAACTTTCCAACAGGAAAGTATACCCACATGTACTGCACATTGAAAAATACTGGTTCTTTTCCATGCAAAAAAACAATTTGATGACATGTGTGTATACACTTTTCTTTTTACGATTTTATTGAATTATTTATGTATTTGTGTTAAAATGTAATTCGTATTTTTACAAGTAAAATGTAGTGACTCTTTACATGAAAGAAGCCAATCAGTACTTTGTTATATGATTTTTTTTTTCTTCGTGTTACACATTTAATCATCTATTAGAGGGTTTACATATACGTGTTTTTATTTTGTATTTTTTTGGGTCCAGAATCAAGGAGAAATGGGTCGTGAAAGTTGTTATTCGTGTTTTTATTCTATCAATCAAGGTTGAGCATGACACATTTTTTCAACGATAAATTGTCGAACAATTATGGTAGTTTGGTGATCAGCACTGACTTTTAGATTTTAAAGAACACTTGTGTCAGCTCAGTTCATATTATTATAATACATTAATTTGGGTTGTTTACAAGACATTAAGTAAAGCAAACTCTATAGGGTTTAGAGTTGTCCAAAACGCTTTAGAAACCTAGAAACTTCCTAAATACCTAGAGGAAATTTCATAAATACCTAGAGGAAACTTCATAAATATTTTAGCTCATTTTTGTTATAGCAATCTCAAGTTTCAAAACGCTTAAAAACCTAGAAACTTCTTAAATATGGTCCCAGAACTCCGAATACTACGTGGGCAAATTAATATACTAATACACACGTCCAAGGAAAAACAATTGCAATTTGCATGTACTCCAATTTATGATTGCATTATTACTCAAAAGTCGTGTGACTACAATAACAACACTATATTGCAAGAATCTAGCTACGTCTTGTCTTAATTTTTGTTGTAATTTTAATATGATTATTTTGTATATTTGATTTTTGCCATGAAACCCTAAATTATAAATTAAGGAAACCTCGAGATTAATTTTTATTTTTTTAGGATAAGTGATAGTCTAAACTATGATGGCGTGGGAATTCAAACCTGAGATCTCTAATCAGCAAGTTAAGGTCCTTTTCAACTGGACTAGACTCCCTTGACTCTCGAGATTTATGGTATAGTGAATTTGTAATCTCCATTGATGACTTGCTCATTTTGAAGTTCAAATTTCAATGACTTGTATATAGATATGGAGATGGTAGCATCAATTCGTGACCTTTCAACATCCACATTTGTGCAATAACAAAACTTGATTCAATTTGTTTTTCTCTCAAAAAAAAAACAAAAAACAAAACAAAACAAAACTTGATTCAAACGCATATTGCTTTCGGAACAGCCGCATATCAAATTATAGAATTGGTACAGCTGGTAATTTGACCAAGAAAACAAATTATTTGATCATTGACTAAGTAAAATTTGAAAGAAGTATTATTTTATTAGAACCCTATCACGGAGTTTATCATCATCACAGTGACATTAGATAATGATGAAATTTTTTAGTGAGAAGTTTGACAACTTTATATAGCATAAGATGATGTAATTTATGTATTGATTATGATCTTGCTTGTGGTCAAAATTGTAGGATTTAAATGGGGCCAAGAGATTAATTCAATTTTAGATATTTTTTAATATCAGTTATAAAAGTATCACTAAATCAATAGCTAGTTGGTCAAAATGATGAATTTTGACCTGAAAGACGATATCAACGCAGAATATCTAAACCCCAAAATGGATCGTGGTTATTAATCATCATCAAACGTGCACATTACTAGATCACTATCATTACCAAGTAATTGTCAATTTGTTAAACTTAGGTTTTAGCACTAAATGTCCCCTAAATGGTATTACTAGTCAGTTTGGAACACACAAAGTGGCACATATCACATCCCAAAAGCAAAACCCAAATCCGAAACTTGTCTCTGCCACCTTACTATGCATAGTTGTCCCTCTCTCCAAATATACATATATCTTAGATTATTATTATCATTATTATTATAAAAATGTAAGTGGGTACGGTCCCTTGTGTTTGGTCTATCGATTTCAATATATAGTTATAATTAGACTGTTGGTTGCTTGTTGCTGCTTGTCTCTTCCGCAAGGGTTCCAAATTTCTTTTCAGAAGAAAATGACCACAGACGAGGAAAACATTGAAAAAGCTTTGGATTTCATACTTAAACAATTCGAGTATGTGTCAGAAAAGAGGCAGGAAAATATTAGAAAGGTGAAAGTCGGTATGTGGAAACACAAGCACAAGGCACATGTGGGCAAGAGTTTCTTTCTCAATCACCAAAACAAAATCCAGTTTGCTTGCGTGCATCATCATCAATTCATCATCAAAACTAGTTTTAGCCCTTCCTCTCTAAATAATATCCATTATTATTTGTCAACACCATCATTTTGTCAAGTATAAAAACCTTGAAACGTCTCTCAAGATTTGGGTATTCAATGCAACACTAACGCTTTTGCAAAAGGTAATTGGCGGACCCATTTATTTATTTTTTATCTTGGTTCAAAGGAGGTCTAACGTTTGCAGGTTTACACATTAGAATTGGGTATAGGAAAAAAAGAAATGATCGCGTTTATTTGTAAAAAGAAATGAAAAATATGTGGATTCCACCTCAAAATTCGTAATATCATTTTAGTAATCAAATTAGTTTAGTTTATGATTCATGAGAATTAGTAAACAATAACAATGAGAATCAACTCCATTCATGTGCTGATTCTATATCATTAGTAAACAACTTAATGGGAATAATTCTTTTCATACCAATTCATTACTTCTCCAATTCCTTACTTCCTCCATTCCTGATAAGTAAACGGTATGAAAATTTCAACCCTAAACTATGAGAACAATCATCATTAAGAGCATTCAAAATAATATTGGATCTTCAAACCAAATCATATATGAATTAAGGGACAAATCAAATCTAACAATACGATGACCGATTTAAGGGAGTCACTATCGAAATAAGATCGAAATTTTTTATTCCAAACTAATGTGAAGTGTTCTATTAATATTTTAAAAAAATTAATTTAGCTACTAATTTTCACCCTTCTTTAGCCAAAAAAACAAACCCTATTTTTCTTTTCTTTTCAATTGTGCTACTAAGATGTAATCTAAAATTTTAGTACATGCCACACATTTAATTGTCACCTCGTCCCTTTTTAATTGTTATGCGTTTACTAGTTTTTTTTTTAACAGTTTGGTGTAGCTACTAAGGTTAAGTTTTGATTTCAACTCAGCTACAATAAAATTTTACCATTTAAGTTTTAGCCAAAAGCACGAGACAATAAATTTACTTGGGACCGAATTCTGACTACATGTCAATTATAGCATTGTGTAATATTATCCAATGTGACTAGGTGTCAGTTATACAAATGTGATACCAGGTTGTCATTTCTCATATTCCAACGTTTTCCCAAATAACAAATTGAAATTTTAGTACGAGTCACGGTATAGAACAAATTATTTAAACAAAACCGTACGTGTTCAACTTGATTTGAAATATGAACTTCTCTATATATACCAATATTTATCTCATTGATACATTTGATATTTTTAATCTATTGTTTATTCCTATTGAAAGAAATTTTTTTTTTATAAGACCTTTTATATTGACATGAGCGATAATATACTAAACTCACACATAGCTACGGAGTCACCTAAGGACTAGGGTGGGCCCAGTCCCTTTCTCAGTTTTTTAAAATTTTCGAAATTTAGAATAATTATATGATTGTAATGAATGGATATATTATTACTCAATATGAAATGATAGTATGAAGAGGGCCAAAAAGACTAGGTAATGTGGTATATTAACTAATTAACCAGTTAGCGCTTGAGCCACTGAATAAAATGAGAACCCTCTAATTATTTTTTAAATTTTTGTAAATGACTCTCTCTAATGTGAAATCCTAACTTCGCCATTGCACACACTATACAAATGTTAGGACTCTAAACCATTACCTTCCCCGGAGAGCAATTGTTCTAAATCACTAAATAGTGGGTCTTTTGTAAAGAAAAAGATTCTTAGTTGAGAGAGAGAGAGAGAGAGAGAGAGAGAGATGTTGTTTTCATTGGTGGACCATGCATGCCTAAGTTACCTACTTCAGTGGTCTGGTACATGATTCTTCACTTTGCTAGAAAACCAGTACAAAGACGCAACCAACATTGGGTTGTTCTTGAAGAGTAAAGATCTCTCATATATATAATTGGGAATTATTCAGTTATATGAGAATAATGCAAGCTCCATCATCTTACATTCATGTTGATGCTATTGTAAAATTAATATGGAATGCAAATGTGGTATTTTCCTTTGGGTTGCATTTTGAACAAAAACTCCACCCTCTTTAAAGCCACTTTTAGGCCCTTTTCTCTAATAAAGGCACAATACAACTTTTGTTTTTTTAATTCCAAAAATAAAAGGAAAAAACCATTTAGGTCTCTCCACTGCTGACCCTTTTGAAAATAAAGGATTTTGACAACTTTATTTTGCCTAACTCTACAACCTCTCCGCTATTCATTTGTCTCTCTTGTTTTTTTAAAAAAATTTACAAAGAAAAAGGGTTGGTTTTGGGTCAAGGGTTGAAATTGACGAAATCTCTAAACCTTATCATCTTCTCATCATTATAACTATAGCTTTTGTTAATTTTTTAATGAACAATTATTATCCCGATTCGCAAAAAGTAAAGGAAAACAACTATTATCCAATGTGACTAGGTGTCAGTTATACAAGAGAAATTTTATTTTAATCTTTTATATTTTAGTTTTTCTTTAAGAGTTGCGTATTAAGCTTCCTTTTATTTTATTTTTATTTTTTTTCAACGTTAGAAAGAGAAAAAGAAAAAATTCACACACACATCACGAGTATCATGGATCTTGAACCCTAAACTTTCTTTTCATATCATGTTTTTGGCTTTTGCCTAATCGAAAAAGCATTTGAAATTATGGCATCTTTGTCAAATTCATTGAATTACTACCACAATAGACATTTCCATCATTGTGTTTCATTTATTTACTATTTACTTTTTTTTTTTTTTTACCTTTCATTATTTTAAGCTAAAAAGTTGGATTGACTGAGAAGTTGAGGACTCTTTAGCACCTCATGGAATTCTCCAAAAATTTATTTTATTTTCTACTATGCTACTTTCCAAAATTGGATTTATCTTTTCGATCTCTTCAACGTATCAAAATGGAACTCCATTGAACATTGCGGCCTGGAATAGACAGTTAAGTTTTGATTCCCAAATCAACCACAATTCTCAAAACAAATGCCTCCATGGATCAAGCAGTGCCATCCAGTTGGGGCTGCATGCCCCTGATGCAGTGTCACTACTGTAAATATAGAAAATTAATTAATAACAAATACTCCTATGCTATGGGCCTATGCCTATAGATTCTGTGATTTAACTTTTTAACAATAAAAAACAGTTTAGTGGTGTTTAGAATAGGGTTTAGGATTTATGATTTACAACTTTACTGAACCTAAGCTCAAAAGAGGCTCAATTAAGGATTTGTTTGGTTCATGTTTAGGAGTTTGGGAATGTGTATGAAATTGAAATTGTATTCTCATGTTTGATAAGTGAATTATTGGAAATGTTAGACTTGACTCATGGCTATGAACTTCCTATGTGGAGAAAATTTCACACTACCGGCTCATTTTTATTCCTCTTTTAGAAAGCATTTAATGCAATTTTCTAGCCAAACTTACGCCTGTTATCATTTTCAAATAACATTGTTGACTATTAAAAAGACTTTTTGTATTTCTTTTTGGACTAATTAAGGGCATTAGTAGAAAACTAAACAACTTTTTATTTCTAATATTGCACAAATGAGACTTGAAAATGGGTAATACTGGCTTCTCCTTATCCTCATTTCTCAATGTTCCCAAACATGGGAATGAACATCATATATTCCCATATTGTGAGATTAAACATGAGAATTTCATTCCCAGGAAGTTCAATTTGCAAATCAAACGGGATTGCTAACCGTTTTTCAAGTGATTGTTTTCTTGAAATGTTCCTTACAAACATGAACAGTCGATGGAAGCTACATTAGTTAAGGATTTTTTATTTTATTTTTAATTTGGGAAATTCTATGTTTGCATTCATAATTCAGCCAAAAAAGCCACTAGCCACAAAAGGACTATTACAATAACGGAGCGGTCTAATATCAAAATTAAGAAAATCAGGTATGTCTCCACTAACGATCAGGCAAGATCGAAGAAACTCTGGCATAGGCATCCCAACTAAGATTGCAAACTTAGAATAATAAAAAAGAGATAAAGCTTGAAAAAATCAAGCCATAACAATACAAATAAAACTCTCACCAAGGAGAGATGAAAAGCTCTCACAAAGGAGAGATGAAAAACTCTCACAAAAGGAGAAGTGAAAATTACACAGAGAACCCAAAGAGTCTCTGCAACTTCTTCCAAACATAAAGAAATTGCAAAAAAAGATGGTGGTGGAGATTCGACGCCGAAATGCAGGTGAAGATCCGACGTTGAGCCGCAGCCGCCTTTAATATTTGGATGAAAATTATAACAAAATTAAGACAAATAGGGACAACCCATTGTCTTTGAAAATGGAGGAAAAGGTTAAAGGATGAAGAGAGGAAGAGAAGAGAGGAGAGGGGGGAAGAACAATGGTTTCCTCTCCACTCAAAGTGAAAAAGGCTCTAAGAGTGTTTTTTGGGAGAAAGGGGGCTAGTGTTTTTGTTTTTTTGTTTTTTTTGTTTTTTTTGTTTTTTTTGTTTTTTGTTTTTTGTTTTTTTGCATTAGTTAAGGATTTAAAAGGGCTCAATTAGAGTTACAAGAACCAATTGGTAAAATTACAACAATTATTAATTAATAGTTTCTTAATTATGATTAAGGTTTAATGTAACTAATTACGATTACTAAATAATAATCATCAAGTTGCCGTAACCTGCCCGTAGGTGATTTGTGCTTTGTGATTTACAACCATTACCTACAAGTCTGTAAAGAACCAAAACATGTCACTTCGCCAATACGACAGCGTTAGTTGCCGTATCATCCCAAGCAATTTTCCCAAAAGGCGACAAATACAAGAAAAAGAAAAACCGAGGGGTAGCGTAGTGGTGGTGGAGGAGAGAGTGGCACGTCAAAGACACCACTTAAATGCAAAAGAGTTAGGCAGGAAAGCGGGCCCCACTGCGTCCCAAACGTGTGGATCCCACGTGCAACTCCTACAGCGTAATAAAGCTGTTCGTCGGGGGGAACCTTTTTTTTTTGGCCCCCGAAAAATAAAAAGGAAATTCGGTTGAGGGTTTGGGCGTTGGACTTTTAGGGCCCTTTGGCTTTGTTTGGCCAAAACACGAGGTGGTCCCCACCTCCACCACTGTACACGCGTCAACCGAACAGCACGCCTACCCCCATACCCTACTCCCTCTCTATTTGCCTTTTTGGCGCCTTTGGGGCGCTTTAACGAAGATTCGCGCCGATGGGCCCCGCCCAAAGCAAAAACCGTCCAATGCTATAATTTCCGGGGCGTGTAATTCCACGAATTGGGGGGCCCCACGTGTTAATAAGTCAAGAAAGAAGCCAATGGGAGGAGAGCTGGGTCGCTCCGCAACTGCCTTTTTCTTTATATTTGTTTTGCGGATATATCTCCCAGCTTGTCGTTGTCGGCTGGAATGATTGAACACGTGGCGCTCTGTGAGCCCACGTGACCATCTGCCCCCTCTCTCTTTCTCCCCTTCCATACTAAAATGACGAATTTGCCCCTCACTCATTCACGCACTACGCTCGTACTCAAACCCCCCCATCTTTTTTTTCTTTTTCTTTTTTCAATTTGTTTTTTCGAACACTACTTCGCCTCTTACAAAATCTGTTCGATATATATATATATATGCAAAAGTAACTCGTTAAAATTACAAAAAAATATATCATATTGTAATTTGCATGAAAGAAAAAATGGCTTTTTACATATAAGTTGCCAAATATTTTGCTTTTAAAATTTTTTTTAAAAAAAAATTCATTACGATCTGTCAGCTTCAGATGGTTGCATTCAAACCGTTGATGAAGCGAGTGCGTTGAGAATTTTAGATGAAGATTGAAGGGGAATAGTGTACGGACATTTGGGAGAGAGAGAGAGAGAGAGAGAGAGAGAGAGAGTGGTGAGGGTGTGGATGTGGAGGAATGGATGGGATGGGATGGGATGGGATAGAACAGTACGTAGGTGATTGATTATTCGGATGGGGGGAGGGATTGCGTGTAGAGAAGGGATTGGAGGGTGACGTAAGCGGTACGCAGAGGCCGCAATCATATATCTCTCTCTAAAACAGGACAAAAATTCCACAGTAATATCATCTCCAATTTGAACGAGAGCATTGATTATTCAGCTGTGTTGTGGTGTGTGGCTGCTCACTCCCTCTCCCTTGGCGCGGATAAAGAGCAAATTTTAAGTCACCCTCACAGAAATTGTCTGTTACATTTTTTGGTGGCTTTTGAATTCTTGATAGTTGTTGTTGTTGCATATAGTAGCAAGAAATTGATGTGCACCAATAATTTAGAGTGCCAACTAAAATAATAGAAGGCAAATTGACCGCGTCAACGAATGTTGTTAGCATAATTTTTCTGTCCGTGAAAATAAATACGTTAATATAATTTGTTATTTCAATGGTGTAAAAAAGTACGGATTGCAACAGCAAAACCCTTATTGAAAAGACAAATAATCGACCATGTTCATTTCATACTCATTTCATATGAATTTGGAGAGGAATTAGATATTTTTATCATTCATGCACCCTTGGAAAAGTATTCCACCTGATCACAAGAGAAAATCTAAGATGTCACCGATGACGAGTTAGATGCTCTAATAGGAATACATGGCCATAATAAGGCATAATTTCCCAAAGTACTCATAGGGACAATTGGGTACTTTACAAAACCACCTAATCATACAAAGGGGGTGGCCCTTTGAATTGAAAGCCAAGACCAGAATTGGAGAGCTGCAGAAGATGAATATGGTGGAAAAACAGTAGCCCTAAAAAGAGTTTGACTCATAGGTACATCATATAGGGCTACCCATTTGGTCATAATTCAAATTTTCATCCCAATCCATGTAGGACTACCCTACAAGGAGAGGGCACACTTGGTTGTGAGAGTTCTTTTCTGCCAAGTAAAGAAATCATTAAGCCTGTACAACAGGTGGAAGAAAAGAGTAGGGTAAAAAAAAAGGGGGGGAAACCTCAACTACACTATAAAAGCGTAGTTCTCATGAGATCCCCCACAAAATTATAGCTAGCAAGTCATTTATTTTCAAATGGGCAAGCAACATTTTGTTCCTAAGGGCAATTAAAATCAGATCTTAATTATTGTGGGTTTTCTAGTATGTGGTAGTATCTCTCCCTCAATCAAATTAAGGCGTTCCTTAATTTCATTAATTGGATCCAAGGGTACGTATAATGTAGCTAGGTTGTTGAACCCTCACTTCACATTATGTGTTTTAAACAAGGATAATGAAATGAAACCAATAATCAACTTTGAATTATACGAGTAATCCTCTCTGCTTTGCCGACGTTTTTGAGTTGGATGATAGACAAATAATTGGATCTTAAAATCTCACAAGTATTGAAAAATTTAAATATTTTCTAGGTATGTGACAGTAATATTATATCTTACTAATTCACGTATTACAATATAACTAGACAACCAGTTTATGAATTTGTAAAACCTCCTGACGCGTTATGGCCCCTCTGAAAATTTTCTCAACTTGAACGCAGTCACTCACCTAAGTATACTCCTACAAAATGTAAGTTGGTTGGGAAGACCTTTTTTTATTTTTTATATATAGTGCCCACTGCCCCTGCCGGAGCCCAATTTTGTCTGTGCCAACAAGCCAGCGAGGGGAGATTGGCCCTAACCAGATAGATGGCATGGACCACATTGGCCTAAGTGTTCCTTATGCTTGGAGGCAGGCAGACCACCGCATATAGAAAGAAAAGAAAGAAATGGTTAGGTCCTCTTTGCCTCCTCACCAATTAATATTATGACCCAACTAAAGTCGTTTGGAGTGATCTTTGCGGGGGTTCCCTTCAAATCATGCCTTCAACTTTGAATAAAATTCACATATCAAATTTTAAAACAAGATTTGAATGTTCTATAAAAATTAAGAAAGAGTTTTGAATATTATATCAAATTTTCTTTGTATTCTAATAAGTATAAGTCAAGCTCATGCAAACATTTGAATAATTTTTTTATTATAAGCGATAGTCTAAACTATAAGATAAAAAAAATTTCTCAGATAAATACCTAAAACAACAAGATAAAGAAAACTCATTGTATTTCGTTTTTCAGTCTTCTCATTTTTTTTTCACTCATTTGTGGTCCTACTACCTCAAAAATGACCCATAAAAGGAAAAATGAAAACACGAAAAAGCCTTAACTCTTACATTATTGTCACTCTCAAATTTACAAGTTAGTTATCTACTTGTGTTTCTGAAATAAATAAAAATTTGGGTCCCCCGGTGGCTGCTGTTCTTGAACATGATGCAGTGATTTTCAATTAAATTCTTCTGAGATTATAACAAAACTTGAATAATTAATGATGAAGTTCCTTCTCCAACTACAATAGCATAGGTGTATATAATAATTGTGAAAGCAAGTCTTCATCACGAACGTGGCCTTTCTGCGTCCAAGGGACTAGCAACAAGTGGTTTGTTAGGCGCATTGTTTGAATGGTGAGGGCAAGCAAGCGTCCAGAGAAGCCAGTAGGTAACATAATCTTCACTTTGACTCCTCTTTACCAATAAAGATATTGACCTTTTCTTCTTCAGTCTCGACAAAGACAAACAAATTTTTCCATCGGAAAAACCCATTAATTTGGACTTGCCAAACATTTCGTGTTGAGGTCCAACCAAACTACTTTAGATTCATCAATGGTTTTAATTTTAATTTTCTATGTGACACTGATATGTTTCTGTTTCTGTTTCATATATAATATATATGGAGAGAGAGAGAGAGAGAGAGAGAGAGAGAGAGAGAGAGAGAGAGAGAGCACTGTCCAGATCAGGTTGTGCAAAGATCATCCATGTCCTAATAAAAAGATTGGATTGTGACAGGGATGACGCTATATCCATACAGGTGAACTTTGGGAAGAAAGAAATTATTATTTAATGAAACGATAGACAGCACTTGCACAGAGTATAACACTTTACTTTCAGAATCCAAGTGCCCTACAAAAGTAGATAACAAAAGTACTCTTGCCAAAATTTATCTAGTGTGTCTTGAAAGCAAATGACACCTATAATTAAATTAGCAATCTCTTGGACTAGTCCTTGCTCTAGGCATAATTTAATTCATTGCTTTAAAGACTATTAGTGACTGGGATGGTGCTTTTACTAACTTTTTGGCTAGACCAGCTCCTAATATAATATATATATATATATATTATATACATAATTGCTTTTTGGTTCAAAGAATGATATGTAGAAGAACCTAATTTTTAAGCGATAAATGTTCTACTCCTAAAGTTATGATGAACAACTTATTTTTTAATGCAAACGATATTCTAGTTTATTATAAATTAATTTAATTTATCAGGAGTGAGATTCGAACTTAGATAAAAAGGGAAACAGACGCACTATCCTAACCAATTGAACTAACTCATATTTGCATAATGATGAGCAACTTATTTGATAAGATAATAATAAACAAATAGATATGTCCTCACATATGTTAGATTGTAGGAGCTTTAGTACATGCAACTGGATTGTGTTGCAGATGTCGAGGCATCTCAAGGTCCACAAAGTTGTCAAGAAACCTAATTCAATTGCAATTTTTAATCCAAAGGCAGCAAGGTAGCTAAGCTCCTACAATATTTGGTGCTTTGTTCTTGTGTTGTTTTAGTGCACTAGGCACATTATTTAATTGGGGGTTGTTTTTGCCTTTTGCCTTTTATTTTTTGACTAATTGACCACGAATGAATATAATGCTGATATTATTAGAGCACTAGGCACATTATTTTTTATTTAATTGGTCTGAATGCATGCATGAATGCTGATATTGATTCTCTCTTTTGAAATGGATGCTTGAGGTTGGGGTTCTGGAGAGGTTTCGGTGCCCCAGAAAGTATGGGCAATCCCGAGCCATACGTAATATGCTTCACTACTGTCCTTTCAGTAAGTCTTCTGTTGTGTTTCTCTATAGCAATCATAATATTAATATTAAAATCAATCTTCATGTCTTGTCTATATGTTAATTTATAAAGAAAAAAGCTCCCAAAACTCCACTATAAATATGGGCAAGTAATCTTCCTGTCTCTCTTCTCCTCTTCTTCCATCATTCTTTGTGTTGTTCAATCATTAGATTTTCACCAATAGGGTGTTAATTGAAGTGACTTAAATTTTTGGTGTGCTATCAAGTAGTCTCGAATTCAAGTCCCTATAGTACCTGTTTATGTCAATTTTCCCCTTCATGATGTAAAATAGACGACAGAAGTAATCGAAGAGAAGTTGGAGAGACGCGAGCTCAAGGACAAATCCGGAAAGCTGCATGTTTGGGCCCATAACTAATCGTTTCAAAGAGAACGGTGTCACGAATTAAAGTGCATCCGAGATCGTTTAGCAGCCCAAAAGTGCCTTGTTAGGTTTTATAAGTTTTTAAAAACTTTGTTAATTTTCCTATTTTAATTCATTTTGGATTCCTAAGGTTCCTAGGGTATTTAAATCAACTTTAAACCTGCAGCTAGGGTTATGTTATGTTATTTCATATTATCAATAAATTTGAGGTTTGCTCATTCTTTTTAGTGGATTCCAGAATTGTGTTTTAGGCTATAATTTTAGTCATTCAATTGTCACGCTACCTCACTCCCATTCCTAATTTTAAAAATAAAAAAAAGCACTAGATTTCCATATCTTGTTAGGACAGTGGTGGCTCAAAAAGCCCCAAGGCATGACTTAACTTCCATGTCCTTGCATTGTTTCTTTGTCCTTTGTTTTTTGATTCTGGTTATAGTGGGAACCAGAGCCCAACAACTTGAGGAGACCAACAGCAGGCATTAAACAACCAAAATCAGATTTAGGTCCATATATTACACGCAAGCCCATCATCAGCCACAAATTTCCACCACATTGTAAAGGAAAGGTAAAAATTACTGTATCATACTGAATATATTCATATGGCATAGTTAATTCACATGTTATAATATGTGTATAGAACGAATTGATATTTTACGATATATTATTAACAGATAAAATACGTGCTATGACTTAAGTATAATGTTACGGTCTCATCAAAAAATAAAGGTGGAGGGGATCCTGTGGGATTTTTTTAATCAGGAATTACATCGAGCGATCGTTTAATAAGTGATAAGTTATTTTGAATGTAGAACTTAAAGTTAAACTATTCTTGGACCAAAATGCCCCTTATAAGATATAAATATATGTTCGACCATTTATTTGGCTCAAGGTATTTGAGTCTCTTAACATGCAAAATAAATTAGAATAATAGAATTTGGTCAGCTCAAGTCAAAAACAGTTAATTTCATGCATCAATGAAGTGGAAATTACGTTGAAGCCCATTCTGTTGCAAAAAATAAAACATAAAAAATTGAAGCCCATACAACGTAAGCTGATAGGCCTACAAGGGGTGGCAAAATGAAGCCCATATAATGTATGGAGATACTCCATGCGTTACTCAACCTACAAGGCTTCAAATAATATAGTCAGGCTTTAAATGAATAGCCTGCTTTGACTTTTTTTTATTATTATTTATTATTGTAATGGTCTAAAGTGACCTGAATTAGATTCTCTTGTTAGTCCATGACATGTGTGGTACTTTTTTCTTTCTTGGGATTTGTCCCATGAGGTTGTCCTAGGAAAGTTTTAACGAGACCACTGTATCATGTTGCTCTTTGTACGTCTGTGTTTTTATGAATGAATTTCTCCTTCTCAAAAAAAAAAGAAAAAAAAAAGAGATGGGCCGATGGTACACTACTATAATTCACCCAATATCGATAATATTCTTAACGTAACCACCTGTATAATTTAGTAAATATCGAGTTTTATCACAAAATATCTTAATGATATTAATAATGAAACCACACACTTATATATTGTATTTTATTTTGTTAAGTTCTTGATGTCGGATTTTGTTGAGAATGTCAGCTAGAATAAATATATTGTATTGTATTTTATTTTGCTTGACCATACAAATCCAACAAATGATCGAGCACACGCAATTTAATATGAATTAATCTCATAGGCTTATAGTGATCTTTTTAAGCATGAGATAATTGATTAAGATGTTAGTGAAATTAGTCTTTTGAGAAAAGAACTAGAATAATGATGATTGATGTTTCCAAGTATCCCTTTTCACTTTAGAACAAGTACAAAACCACGTATATGAAAAATTGCAACACTAAACAAATTACGCTAGGAGGGGGAGGTGGTTGTTTTTGGGTTTAATGATTGTCTTAATCAACGAGATTAGTGGTTTAATTAACAATGGGAAAAAGTTTAAGAGCCACTCAAAATACCACTATAGCTCTCTAATAATATATGTATATAGACGTAGACTTTACTACGAATTTTGTCACGACAGATGACATAAAGGATTTCATACAACCCATTTATGGTAATGATTTATATAGAATGTAAAAAGCTTGAGGTGTTTCTGAAAATGGTGGCCCATGGATTTGAAGCATTTGTTGTATATATGTTAGGTGTGGAATAGTGCTGGATCGCTTTACATTATATCTCTTTTGCATTTGAGCTGCATGCATGCCAGCTGCAATGCAACAGGTCCAAGTCTATGATTTTCGACCAAAATGTATAATGCTAGTTTTGTTGAAAGTATGTAGATGATATAACTAAATTGAAGGTATGAAAAAACTGAATCAAGTTTTTATTGTGGGGATTAGTATGAATAAGTTATAGGAGATTTATTATTATACCTAATATAGGAACTTAAATTATAAATTTTTAAAAAATTCTATATAAAATGGACTTTAAAAACACACCCAAAACCCATTTACAACGTAACAAAAAGATTTTTAACTTCTTTTAAATTACAAAACTACCATTGATCTCTTAAAACAAACTCAACCCAAAAACCTCACATTAATTTTTAATTTTATTATTAAATTGGAGGATGAGTGCCTTCACAATGTTAAGTTCAAGCGCCCCTAATCACAATTATTGCAATCCAACCTGTTGATGGTGAGCATCATGGCCAAAACTGTTAATGGATGTTGACCAAGTCAAATTGTAAATGTACAACAACTACCAACCAAAATTTGATATGGTCACAAAGATGTAAACTAAACCGAAGTTTTTTGCTAATAAAAAGTAATAACTTTTCTGTGAAATTAGCAAGAGCCTATCAGAGGCATATCAAAATATTGTCGGGTCAATCTAACAACTATATGCTGAAATACTTTACCATTTTGAATGGAACTTAGAAAGGTACAAGCAGATAACTTGTATCCAACTTTCTAAAACTGAATTAGTGACAATGCTGCCTCGATCGAATAAGGTTCCATGAAAGGAATTTTGAAGCACAAAATAGACAAGCTCAAGACAATAATCTTAAATCAGAGTTCACATATTCTAACTGTCCAGCAGTATGTGAAGCCCTCAACACTTCAGCCATCGTAATCAAAACAAGCACCCAGAAAAAAGAAGAAGGAGAAAAACTTAATTACAATCGGTTGTGCTATTTCCGACCAATAACGCTATATCACGTAGAATTGTGGATTTTAAACCATTCAACAATTTGCATATAGCTATGAAGAGTTGGTAGTAAAAAAGAGAGAGATGTAGTGGATAAGGCATACATAGAAATAAAGGAAAATTAAAGGAGGCATGCATATCATATCAAGCACTGGCTTGCTTTGCTGTTTCCCTCTCGAGCTCTAAAGGTCCCATCTATTTGTTGATGCGCCTTGTACCCTCCTCCATGCAAGTTGCTCAAAATTTTGGCAAGCCATGAGTATGGATGAAAAAAAAGTGAAAAGAATGTTCCCGTTTTCGTTTCAGATCGTAAACTCTCAACACATTGAAGTGACTGGTCAATTAAAGGCATGTACATATATAGAAACCCTATCTAAGTAGCAAGCATCTGTTTGGAATATGAAGATTAATAAAGAAAATAAAAAAGGGAAAATCATATGAAAATTCTTGTTAAAACACCTGTTTTAGTTAGTATGAAATAATAGTTTATTTTTGTTGTTAACTGTAACGCATTAATTTTGTGTTGGATAAATGTCATCTCGACCTAAACTTAGAAATGTGTTAAATCAACCAAAAAAAAAATTGTAAGCATATCATTCATGCCTTTTATGGTACAAATTCGCATTTGGAAATCTTGAATATGGTGTGCTATAGGGTTAGGTAGATAAAATGAAAGGACTATAGACAGATTGAGTCAGATTCTACTAAACTAGTGGTTGATAATCACTATCAGTATGATATAAGCAAATTTTTGATCAGTTTTAAGATAATCAAGAACAAAGAATCAACATATATATAAAAATAAAACAACAGTAAGAAATGGAGTTGCATGTACAGATCATTAGGGAGGAGGATTTGAACACAGGACCTCAAGTGCAAGAATAACTACTCTTAACTACTTGAGTTACAAGGTCTTACCTCGTCTTTATCCCTTTTTTCTTTGTCATCCTGTTGTCACTATGACCCCGATGTGATGCTGCATCATGTACCTCTTAAAAGTTAAATTCATCGCAATAGAAGTAGTGGTGACCTAATAAAATTTCCCTTTTGTAATGAACTCAAGGCACACACTAAGTTTTGTTGGATAACGCATTAATATTTTAATTGCTACATTCACTGGTTCCTTAATTTGTCGTTTCATGCAAATTCTCAATGCCTAAGCACTTGCATATGGATCCAGACCTACTATTCTAACACTATGCCTCCCTTCAACTTCAAATTAAAACGGATCATCTTTCCAACTATATGACTTTAAAAGATATCAAGTTCTTTGGTATGATCTAATTGTCAACCTATTATGTTCGGGTATATATGTCAAAGGGGTGTCGATTGTCAGTGACTATGATTTTTTTATAATCAAAATAAGATGAGATTCGAATTTAAGACTT
Source organism: Prunus persica (assembly GCF_000346465.2). NCBI lineage: Eukaryota > Viridiplantae > Streptophyta > Magnoliopsida > Rosales > Rosaceae > Prunus > Prunus persica. The sequence continues at coordinate 12,706,482 of NC_034015.1, forward strand.
CTATTAACAATGCAAAGAAAAATGTCACTAAATCGAGGTAGTTGTGGTATGATAACCGTGTTAATTAATGGAAACTTCTATAACGTACTTCTATTTAGAACAGTGCTTGATAAATCTTCCAAGAAATATTACGTCAAACTGGCCAGGTGAACCAATTCTTCCAATGACCACAGTTTTTCACCTTTGTTAATTTCAATGTTTTCTTTACCTTGATCATCTTTCATCTTATATAGTTCAGAGCTGCAAAGCATATAAACTTTTTACTCAGCTGTGTGAATGCCATTGGCTCTATGGATTCTTTGACAAAAAAGTATAAACCATATTTTATAAGCATAGAACTAGAGCATCATCATTCTTCCACTTTCTGAGTTAAGTTAATTAAACAATGCAAAACTTGATGAAACTTCACTTTAATTAAATAAAGCTGCGGTCAGTGGTATGCTGAAAGCACATATTCTAAACAAAGTCAATTCATACAATATACAAGCTCAGTTAAGTAACTTCAAAACTGAGTTAAGCCACAGAGCTAATTCTGAACAATTACTCTCTCTCTCTCTCTCTCTCTCTCTCTCTCTCTCTATATATATATATATACATATATATATACAGAAACAGTGGGATACAGTTGCATGTCACAGACTTTACAGTGATCACACACCATGGTTTACGTACAGTGATCACATACCATGAGAGAGAGAGAGAGAGAGAGAGAGAGAGAGAGGGAGAAAATGGCCATTAATTTTCATGGAAGCTAGAATATACACTTACCCACTAGATCATCAAAAGCTGGCTTTTTAACCTTGGGTGGTGAACAGTTGAGTTGAGAGAGGCCTATAGTGGGCTCAAGTACTCTTGATTCTCTGTTTCTGACTAGTGGGCTAAACTTTATGCTCCCAGCAGTTTGTGGGTTTTTTTTATAAATATTTAGTTCAGATCCAAGTAAAAGCTTAGTCAGCCCACGCTTTTTTCAAACTCTACTTTTTTTCTCAAGCAAAATCTTTGTCTCTCTTCCTACAAGAGACACAAAGACGTGTACCCCATAAAATATTCTCGACCCACACCAAACTCTTTGCCTTATAAATTATGGTCAGTTGTGAGACAATTAAACCCATCAAAGGTTTTTCAATTTTCTTTGCCAACCATCTCTCTCTCTTCCACCCTTTCTCCCATTTGTGAAGTGCTTAGAAAAGGAAAGTCATCTAGCTAGCAAAGGCTTTGGTTAGCTTTTCCTTGTTAGGCTTTTCCTTAAATAAGTTCTTACAACGTGTCCCTGAACTTGAGACATGGAGATCAATGAGTTAGCAGCTGCAGGGGAAGCGAAGGCCGGGCTTTTCACGCGATGGTGGGGCTGGCTTAAGGCCTTGCCGGGGAAGTTCAATACCAAGGTTGTCAAAGTTGTAAAGGGCACTATAAAGCTAGGAAGAGATGACCCAAGAAGAGTCACTCACTCTCTGAAAGTGGCTCTGGCTCTCACACTGGTGTCCTTATTGTACTACTGGAGAGCTCTTTTCGATGGTTTCGGGGTTGCAGGAATCTGGGCTGTTCTAACAGTGGTAGTGGTGTTTGAATTCACTGTAGGTAAGTGAAAAAATGAAAATGAAAAAGATATTGATTGAAATTTCTTTCGACTTATTGATCATGTTAAACTAAAAAGTGTATTTATTATTTTTGTTTTCCTGTGTAGGTGCAACCCTGAGCAAAAGTTTAAATAGAGGTTTTGCAACATTACTGGCTGGTGCTCTAGGCGTTGGAGCCCAACACTTAGCTAGTCTCTTTGGAGAGAAAGGAGAGCCCATTGTGCTTGGGATCTTTGTCTTCCTGCTTGGTATATATATTTGTACACATGAAAAAAAAAATTGATACGTTGGGTAATGGTTATGTTGCCAGATATCTGGCATGTTGTGTTACTAGACGGACGACATATTCAGAAATTTTTTTATCTAATTGATGGTCCTAATCACTATCTCACAACATAACTAACATGTCAGATGATCTGGCAAGAATATTTCTCATGTTATAGGCTTTGTGTATACAGAAACAGATATTGCTTACTAATGCATGCAAGTGTTTTTATGGTTGCAGCTGCAGCATCTACATTCTCTCGGTTCTTCCCAAGGATCAAGGCCAGATATGACTATGGAGTGTTGATATTCATCTTGACATTTAGTATGGTAACCATATCGGGGTATCGTGTTGAAGAGCTCTTGGAAATGGCTCATGAAAGACTCCTGACAATCATAATAGGTGGAGGAACTTGCATGATCATATCAGTTTTTCTTTGTCCAGTATGGGCTGGCGAAGATCTGCACAAGCTGATAGCTTCCAATATAGAAAAGCTTGCAAACTGCCTAGAAGGTAAGCTAAATTCTATAATTGGCTCTAGTTCCTTTTTTCTTTTTTGGTGTTCAACATGTTCAGAGATTAACTGAGAATGAGGAAATTAATTACAGGATTTGGAGGTGAATATTTTCAAACACCTAAGGATGGAAATTGTGGCATGGTCCCCAAAAATGAGGACTCGTTTCTTCAAGGATATAAGAGTGTCCTCAACTCGAAAACCACTGAAGAATCCTTGGTGAGTACTAAAGCATCATTTTTATTCTTTACCTTGGCATGAAAGCCACTAACATACATATAGGTATATCTAGCTAGCCATTTCTGATATCTAGCAATTATATACATGTACAGGCAAATTTTGCAGCATGGGAACCAGGACATGGCCGTTTTAAATTTCGCCATCCATGGAAGCAATACTTGAAGATAGGTGCTCTTGCCCGGCAATGCGCCTACCAGATCGAAACTCTAAATGGCCACATCAACTCAAATGTACAAGTATGTATCAAATCTTCATACTCTTAAGGATCCATGATTTAATTAAAATATTTAACAAAAGAAAAATCAATATTAATTATATGATCCTCGCAGGTTCCACCAGAATTTTTACAGATAATTCAAGACTCCTGCAGAACAATGAGTATTGAGACTGGAAAGGCCCTAAAAGCATTAGCCATAGCAATCAAAACCATGAAGGAACCAAAACATGCTTGTGAACATTTGGAGAAGTCCAAAACTGCAGTCAAAGACCTCAAAACAGCTCTGAAAGCTGCATCATTGGAAAATGCAGACATCCTTGCAATTGTGCCAGCTGTAGCAGTTGCCTCAATTCTAGTTGAGATTGTCAAAGGTGCAGAAAAAATTTCCAAATCAGTTCATGAGCTTTCTGAACTGGCACATTTCAAAGAAGTAGTGGAGCCCACTGTCTCACCAGAGAAGCCACAGTTACTTCACAGGGGAAGTGTAAATCCTGTGCTTTTAGATGGTGAAAGTGCCCATGTTATAATCACAGTAGAGGAAATATTAAACATGGCACCCAAAGGCCCAGAACCAAGTGAGTTAGTGTAAATATTTTGTTACTCCGACATGTAATTGGGTTGAAAATACTCAACTTGTATACGTTTATTTTGTTGAGTATGATGATCAACGCTGTTGCAATTTCACAAAAGAAATTGTGGGATTTTCATGGGGAAGGCATATTATCAATACTTCCCCATTTTTGTATTCAATCTTTTGTAATAAAAGCCTGCCAATGTCTTCCTCCTTTCAGAAAGGTACTTTTTTTAAATAAAAAAAGAACTTTGATTTTAATATTAGTTCAAAAGAAGAGTTCAAAACAAACTGAATTTGTCATTCTTACCTCGCAATGTCTATGAACATTGAAAGCTAAAAGTTAAAAAAAGGACTCCCCAGAATAGTCTAATTTTGGGTAATGCTGGACCATAAGATTAAGGGAGCTTTGGTTTAAACGTGGAACCTCAACTTCCTTTAGCCTACGTGTGAATGCCCAACAGCCACACGTACTCCACATCATACAACATGTGTTGTTCCAGTGTTAAGACTTTAGAATTTGCCACATGTGCCGAGATGTTTGAGAATATTAAGGTGAATATGTCCCACATTAGAAAGTTAGTAAATATAAAACTGAAGTGTAAACAATGAACAAAGAAATTTAAAGCCAAGGACAAAAAGCGTTGTTGTAGGGAACTTGTAGTTGTAATGGTTGCAGTACTAAACCATTGTTGAAAGAACTTATACTAGTATATAGGAAGATGGTATGGTAGAGGATTTCAAAATAGTAGGAAATGTGCAAGTCATTGTTATAGCGAAGATTAAAGTTCCCTTCATTAATTATAAAATTTGAATATTTAAAATATATTGAAAATAATAATAAAACACATAAATTAAAGTAATATTTTTTATTCTATAACATGCTTTCACTGTTTGAATTTCTATTGCAAACTATGGATTCAAATAGTCTTAGTTTTGAGAATCATGAAAGCAAAGTGGTAAGAGTTTGAGCTTTAACAGTTGACACCCTGACTGAGAGGAAGTGAACCAGATGGAGGAACTGAGGAAGAGAAATGTCCATCCAAATTCCTAAAGGCCAAACTGCATATATCTTTATATATAGTTAGTGGGTTCGTATTGTGGGCTAGATGGCTCCTGGTTGGTTCTTTAATTGCCTAACAATTTCTGACCAAAGGCATGCATCCTGAATTTATTTGAACACACAAATGCACTCGGTAAAAAACCATGTTCTATACACTCGGAAGAAAACCATGTTTTTGTCAAGTGATAAACTCGTGAAGGGCCCATAAAAACATTTTGTGGGTCCAACTTTTTTAGTAGGTCTAATTTGGTTGTGCTTTTATTTTATTGTTCTGTTTATTGTATCGAGCTTGTTTGTAACTTGCTAAGCTAATGAAATGAAATCTTCATTTCTTTGACCAAAATAAAATAAAATTTCAATTTGCACCCTAAAATCACCAAATCGAATTCAAAATCTGGAATCTTCAAAAGATGCTGGCCCGACGGCTAACAAAAGAAAAAGAGAAAGAAAATTAACAATAGGGCTTAGCTGAAGGCTCTAATACTTTTTAAAAGTACTTGAATTTGAGGTGATGAAAACATGTCCGCAGTACGCCTCTCAAACATTAAAACAACATGAGAGTTTGAGATCATGGTGGGATTTGGAGGCATGAGTTGTTAAGTGGGTGTTGTTGTCTTGTCCCCTTCCGAGAGAGGAGGGGGTTAATTAAGACTGGTGTGTGTGTTCATGTTTTTTATATCCTAAATCTTTGACTTATAATCAGATTCTTTATATTGAACATGTTTAATTTCTTGTAGTTAACCATACATCATGGGTTGGATAATCAAATTTGAGTTATAGTCATTGAAATCCATGCCTTTTTTATTTAACAAACAACTAAGGCCTTGTTTGGGACTATTTCTCTAGGAAACACTTCTGCTCATGAGCACTAACAAAAGCGCTTTTATTATAAAGATGTTGATTTTTAAGTGCTTCTTCAAAAAGCGCTTCTATAACCCGGAAGTATTTCTAAACTTTTTTATCAAATGCTGTCAGAAGTACTTTTAGCCCTTTCAAACGCACTCCTAAACAGGCCCTAAATCTTCATCATTTTCTTAATTTATCACATTCTTCTTTCTTTTTAAATGAGAAAATCATACTCTTACTCTGCAATGAAAACATTCAATACAGAAAGTCTATTTTTTATCTGCCTTGTATAACTAAATATTATATGGAATTGGAATCACCACCACCACAAATCCTAATTGATGTTGGATCCATAAACACGCAAGTCAAATAGTTATATAAACATATATGAACCATAATATTTTCTTTTTTCCATTTCAAGTGCTTCACTCACTACCAAAAGATTCCTTAACCAGGATCTACCATCACTACAAAGTTAATTAAGTCACAATTAGCACTACACATAAATCTGCCCTAACCATCTCAATTTAATATCGCTGTGTTGCCTTTTCCTAATGCAACTTGCTTAATTTTTAATATGAATCCAGACAATGTGATAATGGCTAAAAACGTAGCTCCCCTACCACTTATCAAGATCATGCTTTCATTCCTCATTAGGAAAAGCTAATGCTGAAGTATATTATATCAAGCAAAATAAATATTCCCATTACCAAATCAATTAAATATTAGCTTGGTACATTTGCAGCATGTGATTGACTTGTATTAATATATAATAGATCTTTAGCATAAGTTATCAGAGGAGGCTGGGACAAAGTGGCTGCAATCCCACAGCTAAAAGACATTTCAGAAAGCACCATCAGAGGAATAATCAGCTCAGTTCAGTCTTTAGCAGATAAATTATGAACTTCTTCTTTGTCCCATATTGCGGAGTTTGGGAAGATGACATGTTGCAGCAGTGTATTACATTATTTAAGATTATTCAGACCAATTAGAGAGAGTAATTAATATATCCATGGAAATAGGGCAGATTCATAAGAACCAATAACGTGGTGCTGATGTTTTGGGGGGGAGGGGGGTGTGTTTCATTCGATAGTGAGGGCGATGGGGGAGTATGTATTATATTGAGTTGTCTTAAAATTATCTTTTACGTTAATTAAATTTGAGTATACTTAAAGGGAGGGGTACAGTTTGACCTACTTTTCCACTGTAGTTCAATCCCATGTGGTGCTGATGTGGGAAGAAGCCCTTTGCTAGACTAATTTATCTCATGGATTTTGATCACACAAAGCAAGCATATAATCAATAAATTATTGTCTGGATTTGTAATTTGTTATATTATTCTTATCAAATTAGAGGTCAGAAATTGCCCCAGAAAGTTCTAGTAGTTTCAGCTGCACGAAGAGTCACTATTCATAGAATAAGGAAATGGGGATCACATGAAGAACAAGACGTCACCTTTTCAGTCTTTAATTTAGTTTGGTCATTCTGAACTCGAACTCCATTCCACTTCAGTCTACATTTTAATAGTTAAGGCGCAGTGCAACGCACGTACAAGTGAGAATATACCAACCACATATATATTATACCCATATTAATTGGTTTATCTAGAAACATGGTAACATTTTTACAGTTAGACTTTCATCTAGTTTACAGCTGCCATTTGAAACATATCCAAACTTTGATTGGCAGGTAAGAAGGTATGACTTATTTTAAGAAGAGTATTTTCAAAGAATAAATGCATGTTAAGTAGGAGAAAATATTTGACTCTTTCCTCTCAAGAGTCATTCCTCTTTACCGACAAATATTTCAACACGTGTGCAACCAACCGTATATGTAAAAAGCAATAGTTTCTTTCCCGAAAGAAGTCAAGTAATTTCTATTTCTACATATGTGTCAAATTGTATTTTCTATTTCTATATACATGTCTTCGGACTCTGGTTTGCAGGTCAGGAGGTGAGAAAAGAAGCCAAACAATTTTCTTGGAAGTAGAAGTATTTGAATATTGTAGTAATGGGTTATTGATAGTCCCCCAATTATTGCTCCAGTATCATTTTGGTCCACGAATTAAAATTTTCATTTGAATCGTCCTTCAACTCTTTTTTTTGTATCAAGATGGTCCTACCGTTAAAGTCTATCAAATATTCTGTTAAATTGAGTGGCCAAAAAGTAAAATATTATTTAAAAAAAGGTAATGACTGAAATGGTCCCCCAACTATTGCTCCAGTATCCTTTTGGTTCACCCACCAACTAAAATTTTCATTTGAACTATCCTTCAACTCTTTTTTTTTTGTATCAAGATGGTCCTACCGTCAAAGTCCGTCAATTTTATTGTTATTTATTTTTATATTTATCTGATTTTAAAATTTTTTAATTAATTTAAACAATAGATTAAAAAATTATTACTTTTTAAGTCCATGTCAGCAAAAAAAAAAAAAAAACCAGGTTGGTGGTGAGATTCAATTTTTTCAATTTTAAAATTAGGTACAAGTTCCTATAATAGTTTCCTTTAATTTTTAATTATTGTTTACTCTTTTAAAAAATTTGTTATTTTATATTTATATTTATGTGATTTTAATTAATTTAAACAATATTAGGTCAGTCTCACTGAAGAAAAAAAAAAAGCCATGTGGCAGGTCAGATTCAATTTTTTAAAATTTTCTAAGTTTTATAATAGTTTCTTTAAATTTTTAATTATATATTACTATTCTAATTCTTAGAGATATTTTTACCCCTCAATTTAATAATAAAATTGACAAACTTTAACGGTATGACCATCTTGATACAAAAAACCATTGTTGAAGGACGGTTTAAATGAAAATTTTAGTTAGTGAACCAAAATAATACTGGAGCAATAATTAAGGGATCATTGGAATCAATAACCCTTGTAGTAATTTTTTGAAATGAGCTTTTAGGCCGGTGTTTGGGTCTGCAATATGGGCCACATAGACAATAGGCCCATTAGAGAAAAGCTCTAATGTGGTGCTGTTCTTGAAAGTACATTAACAAAGGTTTCAACTATTATTATTTTATTTTATTTCATCTACGAAAGAATGTGAAGAAATTAATAATCTTATATTTGATAATATATATGCAGCGCTCAAGTGTCTTTATCAGTTCAGCAGAGCATAGTACAATTTGATGACATTACTATATATACTGGCAATTATTTTCTATCAACTAACATGAGATAACAAAACTTGGACTTGGATACTATCTAACAAAATCCGTGCTCCAATAGTGCATACATCCCATCCCTACAGAAAACAAACCTTCCTACCTAATAAGCGTAACAGGCTCCTAAAATACTATGTGTTAGTATTATACAGTCAGATTGGACCACTAATCTACTTACCAGCCATAAATTGGATTTTCTACGTGAGGCGGCAAGAGATGAAGGTCTTTACAGTGTTGCTTGTCGTAGTCACGGGTTCCAGGTATTGCCCCTGTGCAGAGTCGAAGGAATTCATTCCCAGTGAGACAGTAGTGGGCAAATGCCAAACCACCATCGACCATACCCGTCAAGCTAGGCACTGATGCTGACTTTGAGATCTTCTTTCCATTGCCTATGCTTGATTTTGCACCGTTGTTGTCTTTATTCAAGACTTTATCAAGATCGGAGTACTCCATGAATCTCTGGGTAGCAGCTTCCCATGATAGATTGTATCTTTGCTCTGGAGTAAGGGGCTTAGGGTCACTTTCCATTGCTTCCTTCACTTTCGCAACAAAGTCCTCAGGTGTTTCATAGGTCAAACAATTAGGAAATGATCTGAAGAACTCATTTGATGGATGATTCGCACAAACTACAAATTTGCCCATGGCAAGCGCCTCAGCGGTGGCTGTGCAGAGTACATCACTAACACTGGGATTTATGAAGACTTTGTACCTTGAAGTAAAAAAGAGAATATTATTAGCAGGAGAAGGGGAAACAAATAACTAAACTGTATGTTTATGTTTATTTCTGAACTTAGTCAAATGTAAAAGATTTTAAGACTTGATTCCTTTAGGCCCAAAAGTAAGGGAACAATGCATTATGCATGGAGATTATGCTTTTGTACAGCGGAGACCTAAAAGATCCTTACCCGTGAAGAGAATCATCTGCATGGTCTCTTCCTTTCAGAAAATTGAGATTCAAATCCAAGCTTTTAGCTGTACTCTGAACTTCGTTGGCATCCTCTCCATTCCCATACACGTCCAACTTGAAGCCATCAAGGTTATTCTTATGCTTTGCCAACAAATCTATCAGCTCACGGTATCCCTTTGCCCATACCATCTTCCCTAAGAAATATGCTCCTTTTGAGAATGTTTCCTGTCCAAGTTCCCTATCTGCGGCCACCTTTTCTCCAATTCTCAAGAACTTGGGATTCACACCGTGGACATTGCAAATCAGAGACCTAGGTAAATCCTGTGTGGCAGCTGAAAGGCGAAGAACCTAGACAAAAACCATATAAACAGTTTATTCATCTAAAATATCTTTCTGAAAACTTAAGCGCCTAATAAAGTTAGCAGTAACAATGCTACAACACAATCGAGAAAGAATGCCCATGTAATCCAATGAATTGACTAATACCTTGTCGCAATATGCTCTTGTAACCCAATTGTTTATGTGCTTCACAAAGAATGCTTGGAGAGCTCCATTCTTCTCCCTCTTGATATATTCCAAGTAATTTGTGTGAACAACACCGACAACATGGTTAAATTTATCAGTCCAACGCTTACCATGATGGTACCAATTCAAGTGTTCTGGTTCTTCGAGGATAGCAATGTCAGCATCCTTGGACGGAATAAACTGAGAAGTGTCTCCAGCTGGTATAATGCTTCGCCTTTCTTTTGAGAACTGATATATAGCAATACCACATATCCATTAGCAACCATAATTTGATATGAGCAAAAATTTCAGTTGCATGGTTAAAGTCATTAAAATAATTACCTTTCCTGGATAAAAAGAGATCTTAAAGTCAGCCTTAAAGCCAACTCTTTCCTCAAGCCAGTTACGGATATAAGTTTCCTGCTCTTCTGGTGAAGTAAAAGTGACGTCGCTTGGATATACTAGTTCTTGATCTGATTTACAAAGCCACGGAACTAATAATGTAACATTTTGTTTTGCAGACTCTGCAAGATATGCAGCACGAAACAGGGGATTCACTGCAGTTCCAGTCATCCAAGGAAGACTAGCAGTTGTGACAATAGCAACATGTCGTTTCTGGTCTGATGGGTCATTCTTTGCATGGTCTGTCCAAAACCCACCATCATAAGAATGCCCTGTGCTCTGGAGGACGCTGGCTATCCTTAAGTCTAATTCATCATTTATGCTTTCACTGTCTAGAACAGATGACTCTCCGGAAGAAAGGGGGTGCAGAAGTTGGTTCTTGCTTTTGCTACACAAGCTTTCCACTATTTTCTCACATACATCTGCAGTCATTTTCCAATTGTACATGTTCAGCGGTCATTACTTCAAGAAAATTGAAATCTAATTCTCAACAGGAAATATTTGGGCAGCCAACCAAGCCATTTGAATCTTAGTTTCTTCATTGTCTTTGTTTTTATATTCCTTTGTGGGTACTGTTGTTAGACTGTGATAGATCCCGGGCTACTTAACTTTATATGCAAGATAGATTCATGTTCATGATAAGGATATTCACGATATGAATAAAGAACAGTGTTTACCCCATGATTGATGTCATATGTTTTTTTCACTTGGAAATAGTCCAATTAAGGTTTGAATCCATAAGTTTCATAAACTACCCCAAACAATTACACAAACTTTGAAGTTTCAATACCCATCTAATGACTTAATAGAAGCATGAAAGTATCACTCTAGCAGAATAAATTACAAAAAATACAAAACCAAAATGAACCCATACATTTATACAGTAACAGCTTTAAACAGAACTTACAGAATTACTTACTTCTTCTAACGCCAAGTTGATCCAGAAAAGGCTCAGATTGCCTAACCAAGCATGCCAAAAGTTCTGTCACATCCAATGGAGGTACTGCCTATCATGTAGACAAAAAAAAAAAAAAAAGGAAAATTAGAATAGACATTACTACATATCAAAAGAAAACACAAGACAACCAAAAAAGAAATGCAGGGTAAATACCAACCTTTGATTCCTCAGGTTCCTTGTACATTGATTTCTGAAAATAGAAGAAGAAACGAGTAGCTGTAAGAATATGTACTGCTCATGTTTATTACCGCATACCAAGAAATAAACATTGATCATGGAACACAAGCACAAAAAAAGACTCGGAAAATTAAGATGTCAACTACAAGAAATGTAGTTTCTTATTCCCTAAACAGAATGGCATTCAGAGGACAAGCAATATATAATTTGTTGGGCATCATTAGCATGCCTTTCATGAAATTGCGCAGAAGAATACATTAATTGCAAATCAAATTACACCTCACTTGCTAGATGGGAGCATCGTCTCACACTAGATGCTCAAGTTGAAGCATTTATTCCTAATCACATAGTGCATAGGCATTGACACACACAGTTTTTTTAAAGTAAAACTTAAAGGATCTAATGTGCCAATTGTGGCTCTGAATGACATTGGACTCCCAACATATATGCATAACAAAGAACTACCCTAATAGTGTTTAGCATTACAAAATTCAAAGTAGTTGATCAAAACGCCATACCAGTTCCAGCCAAACTGAGGAATGCAAATAGGAGTCTTTTTATATAAATAATAAATAAATAAAATAAAATTTGAATGCAAAACTCTCTTCCATAATTTCAGAACTTCTCTGAAGGATTTTGTTCTATACCATCTTATGAACAAATGATTATAAAAAAATAAGTCAGCTGTGTCTCTTTTGTACAGGAGAACTTAGTAATTAGCTATACAGAGGTTCTATGTTATGCCTCATCGGATCCAAGCATATTCAACCCATTGGTCTCTACCCTTATTCAAAGTAGGCAACCCTAATATACTTCCCCCAAAATGTACAAGGGAAGTAAGCATACACAATCAAAACACAGCATCTCACCCATTTGTATCAGTAATATTTGCTTCCACCTGAATCCTATCAAATGATTCCAATACAACTCCAGTCAAGATTCATTTTTTTTCAAATTTTCCTCCTGACTACTACCAAAAATAAATTCCTGCTGAAGTTGAAGCACGAACATGAACCAAATAAAATCTAAAAAGAACAGGGAAAAAAATCGATAGAACCAGAAAACAAAGTTAACAAATTCAAGTGCTCAGAGCCAAAAGCAACGTATTAAGAAAGGAAGCTAGAGAGAACATACCAAGCTGGATTTGAATTTCTCAACAAACTCACTATTCTTAAACCCACCAAGAAATTCTCGCTTCTCGAACTCTTTCAATCTCGTCTTCAACGCCCGAATTGGTTCCCAATCCTTATTAGACTGCCTTTCCTCATCCTCAGCCTCACCGTCTCCTTTCCACTCACCCCAAAACTCACTAAACTTCAGAGGCCTCCTCCTCCTAACCCTATCAAATTCCATAACCCCATCCCTGTTCTCCCCCTCCGATACCAAAGCATTCTTTATCGCCGATAAATCGATCCGAATCCTGGACCTCGGGCCCCACTTCTCCAGCACCTTCTTGCTGAAGTCCGGCGACGAGTACACCCTCCGAAACTCGGAGAGCTTCGGCTGCAACTTCTTGACGAAGTCTATCTCCGACCGCGGCGACGACCGAATCGCCGACGCCGAATTGAATTTGAATAGGTTCTCGAGCTCGCGGTCGAACGACGTCGCTAGGTTCTTAAACTCGTTTGCCCGGTGCTTCATCAATTGGAGATCCGCGTCAGCCGAGTCCTTCACCTCCCTCCACCCCTTTGAAATGAAGGAGAAGGCGTTGGAGGAGGTCGAAGCTTGACCTTCGCTGGCCATGGCGGAGTCCGAGCTAGGGTTTTGACTGTAGTGTTCGCTTTCACGTGTCAAAATTCCACAGGCTTCGAATTGAATTAGGGTTTTCTGAGAATTTGATTCGTGAATCTTCTTCTATACGCGAATTTGCGAAGCTACGGATAAAAAGAAATACAGAGAAGTGTCTGGGGGGCTGAGAATTTAACGGTTGCTATTTTCGGAGCTTTCTGTTTCTGGAACCTGCAGGCACACGTGTACTTTCCAAGTAAGATGTGCACGTGACGACAAAACTTGAGGGTGATGACGTGGATAGGGGCACGTGATGTAGTGAGGTAGCGAGGCGTGATTGGCCGGCTTGGGTTCGCGATGAGAATATGCTGGAGGGAAGAATATGCTGAGGACTGGAAATTGAGGGATGGGATTTGCGTGCACTGTGATTTGCGTAGGAGGGTTCTCAAGACCACGTGGCGGGAACTGATTGGGAGGAACATTTGCTTCGGTGGCCTAATTTCTTGTCCCGCCGGTTCTGTCTTTGTTCTGCCACTCAAGTACCCATGGCCTACGAAGAGTGGAAGGGGCCCAAATTAATTATGACTTCAAGAAAAAACGAAATTTGGTGGGAGAATTGGCTAAAGACGGTTTTGGATTGACTAAAGTTAATGTCCAAATTTTGTTGCATGGGAGAATTACATGGATCTTACTTTTAAAAAATATTTTATCAGTAATTTATCAATTAATTATTAATTTAATGATACTTATTTTCTCAATGTTCCAAATTATGTTGTAAAAAAAAAAAAACCCAAGTTCAAAATAAATTACTTGTTTACTTTTTTGGTTTGTTACATTTGAGAAAATCAACTCGTAGAACTATATATTCATCCTAAACAATTACATCACAATCACTAATTGGATGTTAGTTGGATTTGCTCAAGCTTTTGATGTGCTCTCAAATGGTTTTGGGTTCAAGCCCCCATGATCAATCCCGACTTTGCTCAAAGTTAGTCAGTGTGCCTGCCCTGGGCCCATTATTCAAGGGGGCTCCAAATTTTTTATATTATAATAAGTGTTATATTATATTATTATAAATTGATTTAATATTTTTTCATAATTTTAAAGAATAGGATATTGAGATGAATCTGAAATTTTGGAACAAAGAATCCATGACGAGAGTTTTAAAAGAAATGCTTTGATATTGACTTGACTTGCATTCTTGAAATTCTTTGACTCACTGGTATGGTATCCACAGTTGGACATTTGTTTTCATTATTTATGAATATGGAAGACATTGCCCAAAGTCTTAAAATACTTTCGAATAAATACTTTCTCAAAAAACTCAATGCTTAGTTGATAAAACAAGAAGTATACTAGTATTAGTGATTAATGTGTGTAGGGCACACTTTAGATTTTCGCCCTGGACCTTTGAAAACTCAGGACCGGCCCTGTCCATGGTACCCGTGTGTGTGAGTTTCCCCCTTCCTTTCTTAACTTTGACAACAACCACACCAAAAAAAAAAAAAACCCCACAAGCCATCACCACTTAGACTAACCCTTATTTAGAAATAAATAAAATTTGATCACAAACATAACATGATTGCATGTGCTCAATTTGAATGAGAAACATGCAAAGAATGAGAAAAGTTCTCCTCAATTCAAAATGTGAGCGCCATCTTGTCTAATCTAATATTGGCTATAACATAATGTGTACAAGAAACTAATGTTGGCTGTTAAAGCAACTTGACAACAAAGAAGAAAGAAAAACTCACCCATTTCGTACGTCTTTTTGTTATTTGCATGTGCTCAATTTGACTCTTCCCACACTATTTGACATTGTAGATATGCATGCCATGCTGCGCCTTACGTCCCACAGAAATTCTAGGTACAAAATGTTTGAATCATGTGACAAAGCTTATGGTCATTCAAACGGCAGAGTCACACTTCGCCCAGAAGTGATCGTGTTATAAATTTGTATTAAATTTTTGTAATTATTTGGGTAAATATTGAAAAATCTATGTTCTCGACATCCTAAAAATAAATTTATTTCTAGCTCCGTCACTGGATAGTAATTGCATGACAACTTTGAAAGAGATGACCGACTAGCAGGAAGTTTTCTTAGTCATCCCCGAACTGTTGAAAATCGCATATAAAAATGAGTGGTTTGCTGCCTTTCTCTATTGACTGTGTGGGGCTGCTGTAAGTGTGAACCCACCATTATTTGTCCCCCTGTGTTCTTCACCACCCATGTCAATGATGTCATAATATCATGGATGTTCCATAATCCATCACTTGTGGACCTGATCATCACTTGTTGACCTCAAGGCCGACTTCAACTCATGCCTTAGATTTAGATTAGGTCGACAAAGTTGTTATTTTTCGATGCAATGAGGTGGAAAGAAAATTTGGTATATGCTTAAGCATTTTCCATTTCTTTTAGGCATACTTAATCAATCCAAATTAAGAAAATAACCTAACCATTATATTTGGATTTGGGCATACTAAACATCATTTTGGACCCAAGGTAAAAAGGTTGAGAGCCCCCAACCAAAAGAAGGAAGATCTTTTGGAACTTGGGGAGAGGAGGTTACTTGTTTCGGACTCCTTCCCCTCTTGCAAGAAACTTGTCCTCATTGGTCTCCTCTTACTCCTCATTCATAGTACAAACTGAAAAGTCTATAATCTCTCTCGGTTAAACAAGGACTCTTACATGTAATATTAAGGCCACGTTTGTTGGTGTGATTGGAGTGAATTATTTCAATTAAATTGGACAAGAGGGTTGGTTATTGTTTTGTAAACTTATAAATGTTGGGACTTCAATTATTAAATTGGACAGTAGTTCAATATATTGTGTCTAGTCCTATTTAGAGATGTGGGACTCATAAGAACTAGCCTGACCTGAACTCCAATTCAGTCCAAGCCGAACCACCAAATGAGGTCTTAGAGCTCTAAATCTACCCTTTTAGTTCAATTTTACTAAGATTGTTAATTTGACGGTTAGAATGTCCTTAGCCAACACCACAATACTGCCCCACTCCTGAAGTTTGTTAACCTGAGGGATCCCTCAAATAATTTTATTTGAGGGACACCCTATAGGTTTCCATACAAAAATTAATAAATAAATAAATGATTCAAACCATCTATTTTTTAAGTATACATTCACAGATCATCCTTGCAAAAAATTAGACAAATTGGAAACTGTTTCGATATCTAATCAATGAACACGGTGCTTCAAGAAAGTACTAAAATTTCAATAATTCAATTGAGTGATCAAATGATATCGAATTCAAGTGATTTTGTGTAGAGATGATATTTGAATGAGTATTTACAAAATAGACGGTTTAGATTAGTGAAATACAATACAAAATGGGTCCTACAAAGTGGGTCCTACAAAGATATATATATATTTTGTTGACAAAGTAATATTTTAACTACTCTAATGTATGGAGAAGTTGATCAAACTTGAATACAAGAAGCGGGCACAATACCTTAGCCAATTGGCGTAACATACATATACTGAAATGTGTGCTCCAACATAGGGCTTGCACACTTTCGAGTATTTCCAAAAGCTGTTGAGGGTTTAGATCCATTGGCCCAAACCAATGACCTAACAGAGTCCCACCAAAAAATAACCCAACATGAACTTGGGCTGGAATTGACCAAAAAAAGCTTGGGCTGGAAATGAAAGCCTACCTGGGCCTCTGTCGGCATTGTTCCGAAGATTGTGCTGCAGAGGCTGCATGGGACATCAAACCGTGTCGGACACGTGGAAAACCCGCCACAGCTGTCCCCGTTCTCGAACCTTAACGAGTAAGTATTCGAGTTGCTCGTTTCGAAAAGGAACGTACTCGTGTCGCTTTTTATCCCTTCTTCCTTTTCTCCTGTAACTCCCAATCGATTTGAAGAATCAAATTCCCCAGGAAATTTCTTGCTTTTCTGAGAAAATAGAAGGGAAAAGAGAGAGATGGGTCTGCTCTCCAACAGGTATGTTCCATCTTTTTTTATATTTTTTTAATTTTTTAAAGTAAAGATTGCAATTTCTGTTTTGGGTGCTGAGAATTCATAGCAAATGGAAGTGAAATGCTTTTGTGTTGTGAAATAATTTGATGCAGAGTGGATAAGGGGAGCCTGAAGCCTGGGGATCACATCTACTCTTGGAGGACTGCCTATATCTATGCTCATCATGGTTATCTCTCTTTTCCTTACCTACCCCATTTTCTTCATTGATTAAATGTGTCAAGTTTCCTTCCTCCTTTTTTTTTTAAGCATATAAATTATTTGGTTTGCATGTTAGAGCGATTAGTTTGTTTCAACTTCGTATGCAATGATTGTGGAATCTAAGGCTTTTGTGTAATTAAAAGGCAATATATATCTAAAGGAGGTAGATGAGGTATAGGTAATGATCATATGCTGCAATGGCAGATGTAGTTGGTAACCCAACTCCCAGTTTCAAGTTTTGGGGTAGCTGAAGGCTGAAGCACGGGAAAGATGGGAACTTTGAGCCCCATAATCTTTCTAATAAAGATTTTTGGAAAAGATAAATGATTTGATAATGTGACAATAGTTTAATTTCCCAAGCAACTAGCTGCCTCTTTGAATTTGAGCTATGTCAGATCTTTTTAAGTGCTTTGCTTAATAGATTGAAGAGTAGGGGCAATGCCTGATGGCTGATGCAGTAGGTTATTCATTCAGAATTTGGGTGTGTAAGAATTGTCTTGGATCGTTTTGTGCAAGGGGGTGTCTGTGTGTGTTTACAAGTAAAGATTCATTTTTAAAGAGGGCCCATTTTCTTTATCAAGGGTAGGCAAAACTCATTTGGAGTTCAGGAATTGTCCATTACCTCTAATTTTCTGATACAACTCAGTTATAATATGAACAGTTTGCTTAATTAGGTGTTCTTTATATCTTTTTGTTGATAAATATCCTATTTGTGCAAAAACAGGCATCTATGTAGGGGATGACACAGTCGTTCATTTCACCAGGCGTGGGCAAGAAGTAGGAACAGGGACAATGCTGGATGCACTCTTGGTTAGCTCAGGGCCAGCCCGACCTCAACAGCCCTGCCAAGTTTGCACTCCACGGGAAGAGGGAAGTGGGGTTCTCTCCTCGTGCCTGAACTGCTTTCTTGCAGGGGGTGTCTTGTATCGTTTTGAATATGCTGTCAACCCTGCTCTCTTTATTGCAAAAGCACGTGGGGGAACCTGCACTCTTGCAGTCTCGGATCCAGATGATGTCGTCGTCCATCGAGCAAAATACTTGCTCGACAATGGCTTTGGTTGTTATAACGTATTTAAGAAAAATTGTGAAGACTTTGCTATTTACTGCAAAACGGGGCTTCTTGTTCTGGATCAAGGAACAATTGGCCAAAGCGGACAAGCAGTTTCTATAATAGGGGGACCTCTTGCAGCCGTTTTATCCACACCATTGCGTCTTGTTACCACCAATGTTTATGGGATGGCGGCAACAGCCATTACAATGTACTGCGCTAGCAGGTACGCTGCGGACATTGGTATGAGGAGGGATGTAGTGAAGGTGTCTGTGGAGGATATGACAAGCAAATTGGCAACTGGCTTGCTCCGGGTGGCGGAGGCCCAAATTGTATTGGCCCCTATAATAGGTTCTTCCAACCTTGTCACTCAATAGTTCTTTGGCAAAGGTTTTTATTGAATTAAGTACTTATGCATCTGCTATTTAAGGTGGTCCATGGTCTACTCACTACTGTGATTGAACTTTGTTGTTATGTGTGGTTGTGTCTGAAATCTAGTACTATCATAAAAGAGAACATCTGTTATTTTCTTTAAGAGCATTCATGTTCACCACGATATATGGATTTGAAGGACAAACATTAATTCATTTTATTTTGTATGCTAGCTTGGTGATTGGTGTCATGTAAATAAAATCTAGGGCCAGCTTTAAAATGTAGGTAAACCTGGCTGCAAATGTTGAGACGGAGGAAATTTTAGGAAAAGAAATTTTGAATTCTGAAACAGAATTTTATATCTCCAAATGAAATGGGCTTTTGATAATTAAAAAAAAAATGAGAAAAAACATAAGCAGTTGCTGGTCCAATAACTTTGGGCCGTGTAGAATTGAGGAGCAATTGTTCTGAAGGGCCTTAGGTGGATAACAACAGGGTTTCTATGCCGAAACAAGTGGATGTAAGCACCTAATGTTTGTCAAAGTATGTCAAAAGGTCCCTTACGACCCAAGTCTTAAGAGTTTGCTTGACAAAAATGAAAATTAAACATTGAATGGTGACTTATGATTGCTAAATTTCTAAGAGCTGAAAAAGTAATTTTAGTATTTGTATTTTGATTAAAATCTTCAAATGCATGCTAGAGAACGTAAAATAGCTACTGTCGGAGATAATAATGGTGCAAAAAATGGTGGCATTATTCATGATATTAAGTTATTGGCCTCTCATATGGGTCAGATATCTTTTACTTTTGTGAATCGTAGGTGCAATGCAGCTGCTCATATGGTAGCAGCGCATGTATCTCGTGAGGGTGGGAAGTTTTATTGGGATCAACTTTGGCCTGAGTGTGGTTGTTTGACACTCTTGCTGTTGATGTAAACATTACAATTCGGCTTTAATAAATTTATTCCATCGATTGACAAAAAACAAAAGGCTACCGGATACATAGTTTCCTTGTCTACGAGCATAGTTGCAATGACGATATGAAGAGGACCGGGACAACGACGGCAGTAGTGTTACTATTTAATAGTGGCGGTAGCACTAGGCAATTGTGACAGCAGCTACCAATGTTGTTGTGTGCTGGTCCTAATGACAGTGGTGGTATGGCTATCCGTTTCTTGTGCTGGTCCTAATGACAGAGGTCTAGTTAGTGATGGTGGTGCATGTAGCTGTCCGACTCTTGTGGCGCTGATGGCATTTAGTTGTAGATTGGTGTTCTCATTAAGATGATCATGGCAATAATGTGAACGTTGTATGTTGTTGAAACTGATCAATATTCAACAATATAGATCACTTTTCTATTTGAACTGGGTTTTTTCATATTTGTTATTTAGATCTTTTACCTTATTAAACATGCTAAAAAATTTAGTGCCGATTTGAATGTATATTTAGAGAGAGGAGGTAGGGGAGAGGACATAGGCAAAGGTAAAAGTCGGACTTTTGTTGTGAATGTATTAGTAAATTTTTTACTACTAAAGCTATAAGTCCTTTCGTATGATAACGTTATCCATACTTACACGATGAATTTTAGGATTGGGAATAATTGCAAGCAATGTGGTCCATGTATGTATAATGTATTATTCCCTGAGAGGTAGGGGGTTGAGGATTGACAGGGTCTCAAACTCATTGAGGATAGGATGTATGTGATCTTAGAGAAACAGATGAACTTTTCAAAAAGTTAAAGTAACACTTTCTGGGAATCAATTAAATCATAGGAAATTTGGTTTAGGTTAATAAATATCTTCATAATCCAGGTTAAGTCAAATTGACTGAACCATAAGATATTATGGAATAAGAAGAACAACAACAAAAAGGCAGGTGAAGTATTGCATAATACTTGCATGGCAGGTTCCATGAGCAAACCCAAGAAAAGACCAAAACTCATATAATCAAATCATTATTATATATGTAGATGTCCTTGTTTGACAGCCATGCATAATGCAACCTCTGCTGGTTGGCAGTCTGGTTTCACAACAAAACATGATGTTATCTGGATGAGACTTGTCACTTTAGATTATTGAGAAAATAAGACTTGTGGTTTTGGTCCTTGTTGGAGTTTTCAAAAGAAAAGAAGATATTTATCTCTCGGTCCTT
The DNA here is from genome assembly GCF_000346465.2 of Prunus persica. Classification (NCBI taxonomy): domain Eukaryota; kingdom Viridiplantae; phylum Streptophyta; class Magnoliopsida; order Rosales; family Rosaceae; genus Prunus; species Prunus persica. Next base: position 12,727,396 of record NC_034015.1, read on the forward strand.
TTTTACTTTTTATCTTGTCTCTATAAACTACTGCACCTTAAGCAAGAAAGGGTAGCAGCTTTGTCAGAAAAATACAATGTGGAATTATTCTCTCTGAGAATTGCTTTGTACTCTACTACTTTAACAAATTCACCTTTTTTTTTTTATAACCCAAAAAAAAAATTTCCAACTATTTTTATCCGTTGGGAATCTATAGTTTAAGTTGTTAAAAGAAATTAACAAAAATCTTATGAACGAAAGTTTATTGCTTTGTTGATTAACAAAATGGTATTTCGAGCAGGGCATTTTGAACCGGTCCAACCCTGAGAGCTCAAACAAGATGTTTGGGGTATTTTTTGGCAGTCACTAAATTCGAATGTATATGAAGTTAACACTAATGACTTCGATTTTTGGGTGAGGAAAAGGTAAAAAAATCTCTCCTATTCCACTATACTTGATGAGGCAAGTGGGCATGGTGAAAGTGAGAGAGGGGCCTTAATCTTTTCGACTCTATCAACCCAAGTTGCTTCTCTCTGTATAATAATAATAAATAAATTATTTTTTGAAAAAAAAAAAAGAAAAAAAAAAGAGAGAGTAAGGAATAAGATACCATTTATCTTTGTCTCTGCTTTGTGACTCAATCAAAAGCTGCCTTTGCACCGCCAGGCTCACCAAATTACAGAATCATTGTAAACTAAATGTTAACCCCACAAACATTAGAAAATTATGCATATTTTCGCCAAATATAAAAAATATAAAAAAATTGTATTTAAAGTTAGAAAAAGTAAAAGATGGGTTGGAATAAGATACATGGAACCCACCTTTTGTCGGTGTGTTTGTGGAAGAATAATGATTGGTCTAATAGGTACAAGCTTCAAACATTTCTTCTGTGGATATATTGTTTACTCATTCAAGGTTCTGTTTGGATGATGGATCAAGTTCATATTTCACAAAATGTGGTCCTCACTATGATCCTCACTTGTATGGTTTAGTGTTTTATGTTGTCAAATTTTTATTTGTAGTACTTTCTTTTTCATTGCATTTAATGAAAGAAGAAGATTCGAGCTCGAGACTTTTTTTTACGTCCAAACAAAAAATTGTTACATACAATTCTATATTAGATGTCGGAAACAAACTTTTACTGTTTGCATTTTGGAACTTACCCTAAAAATCTTCGACTATAATACCTTGGATTTTCAACATTGTCAATCAGTCAATCGCGATTATTAGTTGATCAGGGAACTAAATAATGTAAATGCATTGAATAATTTGTGCATCTTTTCTTCTGCCCACCGACAGATTAACCTTTTTTAAATTTCTCATGTCTAAGCAATGCAATTTGCTGACGCTAATTAGTGATAATGATGTAACATAAATATGGTAAAATTAATATTACTTTATATTAGTGCATACATGCACTTGAGCCTCTCCATACACTTCCAATTGGTTTTAGATTAAATAATGCTATTTGCAAAAGACCCACTAATCTAGTGGTTTAGAGTATTTACTCCCTCATGTAAGATTTTGGGTTCGAGTCCTAGCATCCGTATTGTGTGTGTAAGTTTAATATGTTATCGTCCATTTCAATAGGAAAGGTCCTAAAAAAAATCAAATAAATAAATAAATGTTATTTAGACACACAATATTGACTATCTTAGAGCATCTCCAAGGGATATGTCAAATACCAAACATCAAATTTAAATTTGATGGCTGATGTAGCAATTTGACATCTTATACAGCTTTACACTCCACCTGATATGTCAAATTAAATTATTATTTTATTACATTTTAATATTGATTTATTTTTAATTAAAAAGAAAATAATAAAATAATAAAATATTCATTTGACATCTTGCTTTTGAGATGTCAAAAATAACATCTCAACCTCTAGCCTTCATTCCACATCAGCTTTGACACATTGGTTGGAGTGACGTGAGATGTTATTTCTAGCTGTTAAATGTCTATATGACACTTTTGACATATCGGTTGGAGATGATCTTAGCTAACCATATTATGTGGCAACTGATGTGTCATGTCATGTCAATTAATGAATGTTGTCATGTGTATTATATTTTGAATTTATTCTCTTTTCAAAAATCTTTATAAAAAAAACAAAACAAAACCCTAGTGTCTTTGCAAGTGGCCTCACGTCTGTTCTCAGCTCTTCTTCGCATCTTCAGAACCTCCAGTACTCCCTTCCTCCAAAATAATAGCACTAACAATTAATAATTGGTTTCTAGCAAAAAAAATGATTAGTTCTGAAGATCATCTAGCTAGGCTGAATGAATGAATTATTTATATTTATAGTGTGTGTTTATGTTATTTGGAAAGTTGACTTGGATCTGGATGAAGAAAATGGGAGGGAAGAATATGATTTAAGAAAATCGGGCGGTGCCCTTTATAACCAATTATCTTCATCTCCCCTTTACCCATAACCCTCTCTCTCTCTCTCTCTCTCTCTCTCTCTCTCTCTCTCTCTCTCTCTCTCATGTTTCTTCAGGATTAAGTTCCTCATCACTACAATTTCAATGTGTCTTTCTGTGGCTAAAAGCATCAGTTATATATCTGGGTAATTGAGGGGAGTCCAACTCTCAGTCATGTTCTAGTGATACTCTTATCATAGTGTATCAACAATGGAGGAATGAAGTATTGGAGATGCTGGAGACGCGAGAAAGAGTTGAGAACAAATGTGAGGCACTTGGACACTAGAGTTTTTAATTTTAATTTTTTTTATAAAAGAAGTATTGAAAAGATAATAAAATAAAAATATAATACACATAGTAACATTCATTAATTGACATGGTATGACACATCAGATGTCACGTAAGGTGATCAGCTAAGATGATCAATGTTGTGTGTCTAAATAGCATTACTCTTTAAGGATGATATCCATAGGCGGAACTACTCCCATAGCTATACTGGGCTATAGCCGAGGGAGATTTTGGGTATAAAAAAATCAAACATATATATAATTAATTTGTTTTATATATAGCCCAATATGTACTAACCTATTAAGTTATAAATAAATAAAACCAAAGTTTTTATGAATTTAGTTGCAAAGCATCAATAAACATACATATTAAAATAGATACACTTTCAATTCTGTTGTTGAACATATTTTTATTTTGACAATATGTGTTTTTTGGTTGCGTTTAATATGTATTTGTTTTAAGTTAAAGCTTTTTTTTTTTTTTTGGTTGGAAGTTAAAGCTTATTGGAAATTAATATTTAGCTTTGCACTCAAGATCCTAAGTTCGATTTCCCCCTCATCCAATATCGCTTATATAAGAAGGAAAAAAAACTTATCGGAAATTAGTTAATTGAACTATGAACTAGTGTGTATTTTTTTTAACAAAAAAAATACAAGCAATAATCTAAACTACAAGGGGGGTGAGTGTTTCACACACACACACACACACTACCAAGGTGCCATGAAGATTCAAATCTAAGATCAATGGTTTGGAAGTCAAGACCATTATCCACTGGACTAGACCTCGTTGGCGAATTAGTGTAGTTTATATGATTTAATGTATACTTTTATTTTTAGAAAGAGTATAGAACTGCAAGTACCAAAAAAATTGATAATTAAATTTTAAGCAAATAGCTTTAGTTAACCCATCCGTGTGAACATTTATGGGTCCACCCTATCAAAATATATTATCTACATGTTGAAACTTAACGAATCAATTTAATTGGTTTACAGTAACATCTTTGGCATATATAGTAAAATTCTTTACATTTTCTATGATCTTAAAATTGCATGATGTGGTCAATGAGGTATATCTCATTTGGTTAAATTTTTTCACCTCTACTCATGTGATGCAGACAGAGATTCGAAACTCTCAAACACCTAATAAATATTTATATAAACCCTCCTCTCCCAATTACTTGTACTAAAAAAAATTTCCCGATGTGACTCTCAACATTTAATATGATTAATATTATTATTGTGTAGCTGGAATCCATTGTTAAGCACTATTCGAAACATAAACATAAATTAAAGATGGAGAGCTTTAGACCACCGCAAAGATTTGCTTGCAAGGTAAGCCATGCATGATTTAATTAATTAATTATGGCCCCTAAGAACATTCTTTAATGTACAGCATTAGCTTAAACATTTTCTTAGAATTTAGGGCTCGTTTGGTAAAGGATTTAGAAACTGTTTCTAATATTTAAAAAATAATATAAATATTACTCATAAATAAATCCCCATATGCCATTTCCATGCAGTTGATTATTCACATTTAATTTCAACTGATTTTTCCTATAAAACTAAATAAATTTTGAACTGCTTTTGTTGTGGGAAAACATTACCATTATGATCATTTTGGTTGTTCTTTAAGCCATCATTTTTCTTTTTCTTTTTCTTTTTCTTTTGCTTTTTTATTACGTTATAATTTAATTAGAACTTTATTTATTTATTTAAAAAGCTCACGGGATTTACGCCGCAAATTCAAAGATTTGAGGAGGTCGCAGACCCGCAGGAAGCCGGCAGCGAAAAGCGGTCGTGCCCACTACCTTTGTCACCGGCATAAGCTTCTCTCCGTAATTATCGCTAAACACGTGGCCACGTCTTACATAATTTCATTATTTTTCTTTCATTTGCATTTGACTTGTCTTGTCTAGCTTTTCTTCTTCTTTTTTTTTTCTTGTAACTTTCTTTTTGCAATTACACGCCTTGAAGGTAATTTGCAAAATTCTAGGCTTGGTAATTTGACAAGAAAACATTGTAGTTGTAGAGACTGGTAGGGGCACCTTTTGATTTATGTCATTCAGATTTAATATACGAAATGCGATGATTCATACTAAATTATAGCTGATAAATCATGTTTTTAACACCAACTTAACTATTAGTTTAATATTATTTCTTTTTACAATGCTGAAAGATGTTCCAAAATCAATTAAAAACAAGGCATGATCTTTTTAAGGCCGTCTAGGTATCCAATTAAATAATACAAAAATATCAAGCCTAAGTAGTCCGACTCTAGTGAATTATCTATATCTATATATATATAAAGCAAAAAACAGAGAATGGTAAAATATTCAAAATATCATAAAATGTCCTTGATTAATGCAAACATTAATAATTAAAATTATTAATAAAATGAGGATAATATGGTAAATTCACACTTTTTCATATTTAAAAAAATTAAAATTAAAATTAAAATCAGATAATGAATCCTATTTTTAAGGAACACATCTACCCATTATGTTTTTTTAATTCTAAAATAAATTTAAATTAAAAAAAAAAAAGCCTCTCGCAGGCTCGGAAGCGCTTGCGAAGAGGCTAGTACATAAAATGCATGATTTGCTTATAGAAAATAAATTTTCTAAGTTGTAGTTTGATCGGATTGAGCATGTGATATGTCTATGATTGATGCTTACAACTTTTTTTGGGGGGTACTTATATCAAATTTAAAAGCTATTCACAAGCATACGCAGGGAAGTTTGGCTTTTAGAGTTGATAAATATCAAGCCTCAAAATCCTCAAGTTTTGAATGATATCATGAGTTTTTTTTTTGTTCATTGTGATTTTTAGAATTGAAAGTCTTCATTTACTTTTTGCAAACTTCTGTACACGTGATGCTTTTGGAATTTTTTTTTCCTGTGCCACTAATTCTTCCATGAATTATAAGTTGGCAGCTGAATAGAGATTGTGCAATCAATATTGTCGACACAGATCTAGCAAAAAATGAATATAGAAAATTATATGGGTCATATGAAAAAATATTATCCCAACAAACTATAGGGAAAAAACCATAATAATTTAACACAAAACTTTTGGATCGTCTTATTATAAGCTTACATCTCAAAATTGAATTATATACGTGTCAATAAGCCAACAAATATCTTCTCACAATTTTTGAGCACGACACGCAACTGTTGAGGTTTCTTCGTCTAGGATGTTGGAGTCAGAGTTGTCTTCTTCAAATGCTTTCTTTTTTATTGACTTTTTTGAGTCTAGGTGTCCAAGAAGTTTTGCTTTGTAATTTTATTTTCCAGATAAAAAAAACCTCAAATTTTCGCATGACTTATCCATTTTGCCCTAGTCATTTTCGCTTGACAATTATTAAAACGAAAAAAAGAAAAAAAAAAGAGATAAAATCCAGATCAGGGGGATCAGAGGCAGCCATGGCTCGGTCCGGTCCAAACCCACCAAAGAAATATTCGCTATAAAATTTATTAACCAGCAAATAAAACTACTTATGAACATTTTGTTTGGTAGGTTAGATTATTAATTCATATATACTAAAATTTAATTATAACTTCACCGTCTCCAAACCGTATATATTCATTCCTGGATCTACCAGTGCTCTAAATCATATACATCCCATTCATTCCTGTCTTTTTATTAGTCATAACCTTCGGTCGGCTCCAAATTTCAGAACGCGGCAACATAACTTAGTCAAAAGTGGACACAGTACTTGTGTAGCTACCAGCATTCAACACATGTTTGAATGACAATAAAACCCTTCGTAGTTGGAAAGGAAAGTGTGGTGTATGTCAAGTGACCTTCCATAATATGGATGAGACATGCATAACGAAACATTAATTGTCAATTAGGATTTAGTTGCATACCACATTATATGTTCTTAAAGACATGTATCCAACACCCACGTTGTCTTTAATTTCTAATTGATTTGAGTATTTTCTCATAAAGGATCCGCCTTTGGGGGCTGTAACTTGGTCTTAAAGCTTATTTTGTTTTGGCTCGAAAAAAAAAAAAGGTGAAACCTTTTTGGTTTTTTATATTACTGTTTTCAATTCCTTGGACTCTGTGAGTGTTTGTGTCACTTCCCTCTTCTCTCATCTTTTGTGGTCGTGGTCTTCAAGTAATCTGAAAACTTCGTTTTCTCTCACCATTGGGTCCAAGATTTCATAAGGGTAGTTCTTAAAAACCGCCATTGATGGTCTTATGAAGCTTCTCTGCTACAACTTTTTGAGGCTTCCATGTTTCTTATGAAGCAGGGGACATCATCACAGATCTGCCATGGAAGACCATAGTGCAAAGCTTGTGCTAGTAGCACTACTTCTCTCACTTGTTTCAGTTGTTCTCTGTGCCACAGACCCTAATGACTTGGCTATTCTCAACCAGTTCAGAAAAAACATGGAGAACCCAGAGCTCTTGAAGTGGCCTGAGAATGGTGAAGACCCATGTGGGGATAAATGGGAGCATGTGTTCTGTGATGATGAGAGGGTGTCTCAGATTCAGGTTCAAAATCTGGGCTTGAAGGGTCCTCTGCCTCAGAACCTCAACCAGCTCACTGAGCTCACCAACATAGGCCTCCAGAGGAACAAATTTAGTGGGCCATTACCATCTCTCAAAGGGCTGTCACAGCTGCGGTATGCTTATTTGGATTTCAATGATTTCAGTTCAATTCCTGTTGACTTCTTTGATGGCCTTGATGCTTTGGAAGTTTTGGCCTTGGATAGCAATAATTTGAATGCTACTTCAGGGTGGACATTTCCTCCTCAGTTGTCAAACTCAGCACAATTGAAGAATATTTCTTGTATGAGTTGCAATTTGGTTGGTCCATTGCCTGATTTTCTTGGGAACTTGTCCTCTCTGACAGTTTTGCAACTCTCAGGCAATGGCTTAACTGGTGGAATTCCTCGAACTTTTACTGGCCTGAATTTGCAGATACTTTGGTTGAACAATCCAACAGGTCCTGGCTTGACTGGTCCAATTGATATTCTGACTGCAATGTTACAGCTTAACAGTGTGTGGCTTCATGGGAATCAGTTCACAGGCACAATCCCAGAAAGCATTGGTAATTTAACTTCTTTGAAGGATCTTAATCTCAATCAAAACCAACTTGTTGGTCTTGTTCCTGATAGCTTGGCCAATTTAGCACTTGACAGTTTGAATTTGAACAATAACCATCTGATGGGTCCAATCCCAAAATTTAAAGCACAGAATGTGACTTTTACTTCAAATTCATTTTGTCAATCCACTCCGGGGCTTCCTTGCGCCCCAGAGGTTATGGCACTTGTAGAGTTCCTTGATGGGTTGAATTACCCTTCCACACTTGTTTCTAAATGGTCTGGTAATGATCCTTGTGGTTCATGGTTGGGCGTTAGTTGTGGCAACAACGGAAAGGTCTCTGTTATAAATCTTCCGAAGTACAATCTGAATGGTACATTGAGTCCTTCAGTTGCTAAGTTAGATTCTCTTGTTCAAATTAGGCTTCAGAATAACAACTTGAGGGGTTCAGTTCCTGAAAACTGGACTAGCTTGAAATCCCTGACTGTGTTGGATCTTAGTGGGAACAATATTTCCCCTCCATTGCCAAAATTCAGTAAAACTGTCAAGGTTGTCGTTGATGGCAATCCTTTATTTCATGGTAATCCATCTGCGGCGGCAGCAGCACCAGAGAATAGCCCTTCCTCAGCAAACAATTCATCTTCCTCATCCACAGGCCCAGGTTCTCATGTCAATGGTACCTCTCAATCAACCCAACCAAAAGGATCGAAACGGGCCAGCTTAGTTTTAATTGTAGCCCCTGTCACAAGTGTTGCTGTTATTGCTGCGTTGCTTGTAATTCCTTTATCCATGTACTACTGTAAGAAGAGAAGAGATGCTTTCCAGACTACAAGTTCCCTTGTAATTCACCCAAGAGATCCATCTGATTCAGATAATATGGTTAAGGTTGTTGTTGCTAGTAATACCCATGGAAGCACTTCAACCATAACAGGGAGTGGTTCTGCAAGCAGAAACAGCAGTGGGATAGGTGAGTCTCATGTTATTGAAGCTGGAAATCTCATCATATCAGTTCAAGTTCTTCAGAACGTGACAAAGAATTTTGCCCCAGAAAATGAGCTTGGCCGTGGTGGATTTGGGGTGGTTTATAAGGGAGAATTGGATGATGGGACAAAAATAGCAGTGAAAAGGATGGAGGCGGGCGTGATTTGCAACAAAGCCTTGGATGAATTCCAGGCTGAAATTGCAGTTCTTTCAAAGGTCCGGCACCGTCATTTGGTATCACTTTTGGGTTATTGCATTGAAGGAAATGAGAGAATGCTTGTCTATGAATATATGCCTCAAGGGGCTCTAAGCAGGCATCTTTTCCATTGGAAAACCTTCAAAGTAGAGCCTCTCTCTTGGAAGAGGAGGCTAAATATTGCCTTGGATGTTGCTAGGGGGATGGAGTATCTTCACAATCTTGCTCACAAAAGCTTCATACACAGAGATCTTAAATCATCAAATATCTTACTTGCTGACGATTTTAGAGCAAAAGTATCAGATTTCGGATTGGTGAAACTGGCTCCTGATGGTGAAAAATCCGTTGTGACCAGGCTTGCTGGGACTTTTGGTTACTTAGCACCAGAGTATGCCGGTAAGCTTTCTAAGACCTTTCCAACTTATTACAGATTGTTTAAATTTCATATACATAGCTGACCCCAGTTAGCTTATAGGCATTGAGTTTAGCAGCATTACACACAGCACTTAAGAGGAATTAATATGGATTTAATCATGTTCTTAGACCGGTTAGACTATTACAAGAGCATCTATCATATCCTGAACATATATGAAAATCAGATAGCTTTCTTAATTCTGCAGCATGTACATCTTTGTTTTCTGTTATCTTTCTTTGATTCTTGCGAATGCTCCTACTAACTCTCTCTCTCTCTCTCTCTCTCTCTCTCTCTCTCTCATATGCTGATTGATTCAGTGACGGGAAAAATTACAACCAAAGCAGATGTCTTCAGTTTTGGTGTTGTGTTAATGGAACTATTAACTGGAATGATGGCACTGGATGAGGATAGGCCTGAAGAAAGCCAGTACTTGGCTGCATGGTTCTGGCACATAAAATCGAATAAGGAGAAACTCATGGCCGCCATTGACCCGGCCCTTGACAAAAAAGAAGAAACATTTGAGAGCATTGCCACAATTGCAGAGCTAGCTGGGCACTGCACTGCAAGGGAACCCAGCCAAAGACCAGATATGGGCCATGCTGTGAATGTGTTGTCCCCGCTTGTTGAAAAATGGAAACCGTTGGATGACGAGAGTGAGGAATACTCTGGGATAGATTACAGCCTTCCCCTTACCCAGATGGTGAAGGGTTGGCAGGAAGCCGAAGGAAAGGACTCCAGTTATCTGGACCTAGAAGACAGCAAGGGCAGTATCCCAGCAAGGCCAACAGGGTTTGCAGAGTCTTTTACTTCTGCTGATGGCCGGTAAAGAAGTGTTTTTTTTGTTGCTTTTGCGTTTCATTTCACCTTCCTTTTTAGAGGTTGTTTTCCTTCTTTGGTAGGTGTAGATAGTATGTCTGTGTTCTCTGCTTGGGAATCAATGTCAATATGTTTTTGTGTTGTTGGTTTTGTGCTGGCTTGAGTTGAAGATTTCAGTAGAGATCTCAAGTGTAAGCTATGATACTTTCTGCATTAAGATTTTACATGCTAGTGGTGTAGATAAGAGCAGTTATTAATGAGAATTGGTTCCCAATTACTCAAGTGCGCCTTATTCTCCACATCTGAGTTTCATAAGAATGTTTGCATTCTTTTGGCAAAGGCTGAATAAACAAAACCAGATTTTGGTACCAGCTATCAACCTAACCCCTATCATGTATATAGGTTTGAAACTAAAGTGATCTAAGTTATATGGACATTGCTTTCCTGAAAGGAGGCATTCCTACTTTTTACAAATAACATCAAAAACACAAAAATGCACATGTCAAACTGTGATTGGTAGGAAAGTAGGAGTCCTACTTTCAGGAAGGACGCAAGTATTTTCCAAGTTATATATGGCCTGAACCAGTTTGAGGTTGATGAAAAAGGCGCTTCTTGTCATCCCATTTTAAAACTAGTTCTCAGGTTGGTTCTCACCAAACAATTTTTTGTTGACTTATCAACAATTACAAGCCAGGAAGGAATAAATATATTCATATAGGGTCGCATTGCTTCATTTGAGAATAAGATGAAGAAAAATTTGCCTATAATAGTTTTGTGTTGACATACTGGTTTGATCAAATTTCTATGGAGAAGGTTTGGTAGAGGGAATGAGGATAGATTGTTGCCCGATTGATTGAGTTTAAAAAGCAAAAACAGATCCACATAGTTGATTTGGGTTTCAAGAACTATTTTAATGGATGGTCTCTAGCCTAACCAATAAATGGAGAGGTACTCTCAGCCAAAACAAAAAATTGAATTATTGAATCTGGTCAATAATTATATATATAATTATAATAAAAATAATAAAAACACACCTATTGATTTTTCTTTTAAACAAGTGATATTCAAGGAGGAGATAATCGAGTCTAAAATCTCGTATAAAAGGATAAATGCTCTTAATCATAAGAACTACAAATCCCCTCCAACTTTATCTATCAGATGTTGAAGTATCTTGGGATTCAATGTCAGCCTCTATTTTTATATTATTGAACTTGTGAGTCTGTGACTGTCCAATAAACGCATGTCACATATAAGTGTGCGACCAAATAACTTCTTCTTCCTGCAAAAGCAGAAAAGTCCAAACAGCATTCATCAATCTTAAACTAGACTCCCTGGATCTATGTATGAACATTTGGACCCCACCACGCTGTTGAAGTTTGTGGGTCCAGATGGCAATTATAGATTGCTCATGGGGCTGTCAAGTGGCAATGACACATTGGCATATGCAATTTGCTCACTGTGTTGTTTATTAGCGGTGGATCAATCAGATTGAGTGAGACTCAGGGTCAATCAATGTCCCTAACATTAAGGAAGATAATATGTCTTTGAGGGGTCCATTTCTGTAACGTGCAATCCATTTTCAATTGAAAGAGCCAAAGAAGTGGTGAGCATTATTAGTGGTGAGCCCAACCAAGGCAGGAGACTACGCGACATGATTGCTGCCGCATGACACTTGGTCACTCTTTCATGTTTTACAGGTGGCACTGTCTTGTTTAGTTTGGTCTTATTATCGAGGTAAAACTTACCATATACGGGTAAGCTCTTTACGTAAGGAAAGAGTCAAACACATGAAAATATACACTACTCTTTATTTATCTCTCTCCCCTAATTCTGAAGCTGCCTTCATTCTCAATCAGATCATGCAAACTGAAGAAGAAAAACTGGTCTATCACAGTTTCATGTAACCCATCTGTTTATTCTATCTTCTCACGTGATAAGAGAAATAATAAAAAGAAATTACATGACGGACAAGTCTTTTTTATTACTTAAAGTAAATAATTCGAGACCTCATTCAACAAAGAGAAAGCAGTGTTATGCGGGCAATCAACCATAACATTACTATCCCCCAAAAGGAACTTTTGGTAAATGAAATGTAAATTACAAGTTGCCTATTTCTAATCGGTGCTTACTACGTTTTCTTCCTCTTAATCCACCCAAAATTCCTGTTCTCCATGAGAGTAAGTAATCCAATGATAAAGAGAAAATATATCTCATCTTATCTCATCTTTATTTTTCGTTCCCTCTCTTCATAGTTTAACCACTATGACATTGCACATGCATTGGGCATACATAATTTTTTATAGTTATTATTAAATAAAATTATTTTGTTTTTAATATTATAATAATTTTAAGACGACTTCTATTATAAATCAATTGAACAAAGATAGTCATTATGCAATAACCCTAACTACTTTGGTTGGGGAGATTCTACCATGAGGGATTCGAGGTGTTAATCGAACCATTCAATCGTTAAAAAAGTTCAAGTCGAATATTTTTCCTCTCATGTTGGATAGTGGGATTAAACCCCTCCCGCAACCCCTCAAGCCACAACCTCCCATTATAGCATTTCCACTTTAGGTAACCTCACCTACCTTTCTGACTGTGAGTCAAAGTTATTTACAGACTAGAAGCCCACCCTCTCGCTTTCTATCTTCCTTTCTCTGCCCAAAAGCCCAAAAGGCTCCTCATGGAAATCAAAATCATTTTTTCCAGAAGCACACCCTACTCTTCTGGGGCTAAACAACCCTCATCAAAATTATTATTTTTGCACCAGAACAGGTTCATCAAACTGCTTGTCATAATGCAAAAAAATTTGTATTATGACAATTCTTGAAAACAAAAAAAGATTGTGGAAATCTACTCTACTGCAGACGAGCTAGGCCAAAACCATATGAAATGTAATGAATGCATACTTTTTACTCCATCCCCTGTGTTTTACCATTGTAACTAATAAAACAGAAAGCTTTCAATCTGATCTCAATGTCAAACTACAATCATATTAGATTCAAGGTGATTCATACAACTATTGCAATTAAAATCATAGAACAGCATGTAAGTTACTAAGTAGCATCCACCCTAGAAGGTCTGCATGCCTACCTGCTAAACAAAGAATCCCAGAACTTATGTACTAAATTCTCCCTTTTTTCTCCTAACAATAGAATGTCAAAAACTAAAAGCATTTGGCATTGTTCTTGAAATATGATCACATACAGGAATTCCACGAATTTTGTGTGGGCATTGCACACATCTTCTTCTACAAGCAACATCTATTGCAACACCAGGTATGGAATTTCCCGTTGCACAGCTGAGAATTCCCGTCGCATTCTAGTTAAATTTAACCAGGACACAATATATTAAAATAAAAACAACTACACCTATCCTTTTCTGTGAATAACAGAATAATAAAAAAATAAAAAGGAAAAAGGAAGAAAGGCAGCATAGATACTTTCACTTACAAAAAATAAAAAAGAGAGGGACGGGTCAAATATAGTACAATTTCTAACCAGCGACCAACATATTTCTTATGCACTACCAAAAACATAAGGTCAACTCAGACAACATGATACTTAATTCTTGTACACTAGGTTAGCAAAAGCAAAAATAAAAAAAAATCTTGTGCTCCAGCAAATTATTCAGAGCAAAATGCAGATAAGGCATACAATTTAACATTCAAGAGAAGTTTTTTGAATGACGTACTATTCTTTTTACCTGTCAACAGTGGATATCACAATTCCTCTGAATAACAACCTACATGGTAAGCCCGGGCAAGGTTTAAATTTGATGATATATTTGATGCGGAGAACTGCCGGTAAGGACGATAAACTGGAGGTAACAGTAAAGCTGATTGTCGGTCCATTGATAGCAGCCGTCCACACTTACTGCATCAAATATATAAAGTTAATGACTTTGAAGCCAGTAAAGAATTGCAGATAGGTATACATGAGAAGGTTGTACCTGCAAACTTTTGTAAAGAGAGTTTGATAGCTGCAGATCCAATGCTAGGAATAGAAAGAGAAAGTTAGAACTTTAAATGTGTACAACATGATGCATGTGAAAACTTAATAATCCAGTGAGTTCTCATGAACATGCTAGAGATGGTACCAAAAGAGTATAGAGAGCTGTTTCAGCTCGAACCCCAATAAAATACTGCAAAGCCATAGCAGCATGTTCCTGTAATAAGAAATGATAAGTAATTTAATAGAAAGGCCCATTATTTGAACTATAATAAACTTAAATGGATAAAGGTTTTACCGTGATATGCTTATAGACATGATAAATTGAAAAACCTCTTGCATGTATGTAGCTGCCTCCCTGTTACAGAATGAAATGAGGAATGTAAACTGAAGCAGGGTAAAAAGAATCATCTTTTAGAATAAAAGACAAGAAATAGAAAAAAGATACAAATATGCTCCATGTGATGGGAATGGAAAGAGAGAGAATAGTTTCTATAATCTGAAAGCCAGTGAAAATCCAAAAGGCACCATAACAGAACATATAATACATGACAGATCTAAAATAGCATGAAATTGGGATCTGTGGGAGGGTTGAACAAGCAATGATTACAACAAATTATTCAAGTTCATAAAAAAGGAACCAGAGCTTCTGATATATCGTCTTATTTTGATCTTAGATGCAAGTATCAGTTCTACAACTGCATACATGATGTTCAGCGGTAAGGTTACAAAGTAGCAGCTGCCTAGTTTAGCATGCGACAACTATGTAAAAGAATCAAACAATATAAAAAAATAAAGCTTATGATTAAGGAACAATATGCATGGCGGTGGCCAAGATTACCTCATCTGGAGAAAAGAAAGCTACTGCATCTGGGTCTGTAGAACCAGCAGGATGCAGTGATACTACAGCCCTAAAGAGAGAAGGAAACAGCAGCTCAATGACAGCAACCTTATCTGGTGCAACATCACCCAGAGGACCTGCTCGTAACTTGCTTGAACTGTGAAAATTATGATCCTTTAATGTTTCACTGGGACTCTCATTTTCTGGCAGTGAAGATGCCCTTTTCAACCAATCCAATCGCTCATACGTGAAAATTTTCAAATTAGGCACCTTTTCCAAACGTGCCAAAACCTCTGATAGCGTTTTGCACTCTAGAGCCTCTTCTTGATCATGTGCTGCCGGTACTGGCGAAACACATTGCTTCTTCGTAGCTGATTCATTAGACTGACCACTCGACCCCTCATCAAGGTGAGGAAAAAACCTCCTTTTCTGATCAGTGAAGGCTTTGAGAGCTAACCTATAATATTGAATAACAGAATTCAAGAAATGGCTTCTTAAAAACAATACTCAGTTGGGATATACTATAATTCTAACCATGCTTATGCAAAATTTAGACTTCTTTGGAACACAAGCTAAAATATTGCTAAAAATAACTTCCCTGTAATCAATAATTGTTGAGTATAGGCAATACAGAGCCAATGTAACAAGCAGGAAGACCAATTCTATGAATTTAACACCAACCTGGTCCTGTCAACTGCAGACGCACCGGCTTGGCCGGCGAGCTGGCGCTTCCAGGCATACGCAACAACGGCGCCGTCTGGACATACCAAGGGCATGTGCAATCCCCAAGAATTGCTTCGCGATCTCAGAGACTCGTTCAGAACCCCAGACTCTTCTAGCTGCCTTCCTAACAAAAATTAGCACAAAAACCCTAAAAAAATTGTGGCTTTTCCAATGCCTGCTTACAGTGAACCTAGGTAGAGAGAGAGAGAGAGAGAGAGAGGAGGTACCGACGGAGCGGAGGTCAAGGAGGTGTTGACGCATGGAGGCGTCTTCGTTGAGGAACAAGTGGAGAGGCTTGGTGCTTTGGTGAGGCTGAGCAGCCACGAATAGAGCTTCGAGGAGGCGGTCGGCGCCAAGCCTTATGTCCGCGATCAGGCGGCCGGCGTCGGAAAGCCGCTCCATTGCCAGCGCCACCTGCTTCGGCGGCGCCTCCGCCGTGGTGGGCCCTGCAGAGGAAGATGGCGAAGTGTGGTTTTGAATCGTCGCCTGCGGTTGCTGTTGTTGCATTCTCTGTGGTGTACTAGCGTTTGGTTGCCGAGGAAAGTGTAGTCTAACTAAAGTAGATGGTTCTGTCGGGACTCCGACTAGGCAATCTACTTGACTCTTTTACCCGATTCATTTTTGAAACCCGGTGCCCTGTTAAGAACCCTAATAAATAATTTAGGATTAAATATAATCTGTCATTAAATTTAGGGGGACTTTGGAAAAACTCAAAGGAGAGAGAAAATTTTTAAAAGAAGCAAAAATGGACAAAATTACTCTTATTTATTTTTTAATTTCCTAAGAAATCCTTTACATTTGCATGTCTTTGGTTTGAAAGTTGAGAGGTTATTCTGTCTTTTTTGAAAAAGCTTTGGCTTTTTAAGCTTTTTTCAAAAGTGAAAGTTTTTTTATGGGTAAAACCTAAATTTACTTTAAATTTAGGTGATGATTTTCTTGTTCTTCTTTTGTCCACTTACACTTCCTTTGTAGACAAAAGAGGAATGGGAAAATCAGCTCCCTTAAATTTTATATGAAATTTCAATTTTGTCACTAACATAAAATTTAATCAAATTTATCATTGTATTATTTAAAATTTTCAATTTGTAGACATGCAATTATTTTTTGTTAGCTGGCTCATATGTGATATTTCGTCATTGAATTTTACATTAAATTACAATTTAATTACTAAGTAGAAAAACTTCACCAAATTGGTAAAAATATAACTCAACATTTATAATTTATAAATATTAAGCAAAACATCACTTTTGGTCTTTGCGATTTACTACTTTTACCACTAAAGTCCTTGTGGTTTCAATTTGATCATTTTTGCCCCTGTAGTTTTCAATTTAAGCAATTCAAGTCCAATCTTTAATTTCTGTCAAATTAAGTTAACTGCTGTTACTTGTTGAGGGGCATTTAATTCCAAAAACAAGAAAGAGAGAAAAAAAAAAAGAAAAAAAAAAGAAAAAGAGAAGGCAAAAGATAGGAGAAACTCTAGAATATTGTGACTTTTTAAGCTCTATGGTGTTAGAGATCGGTGGATGAAAGAGTGCTAGTACTACAGTCAAAATAATCATCTTGAGAAAACCCAGAAATCAGAAATTCCTAAAAAGATTCCATGAAACTATTCTCTGCTAGAACTCTATGACCTCCATATCTAAAGACTGAGAAAAATCCAAACAAGGGAAAAAAAAAGTTAAAAAAAAGCTCACTGCTTCCTCGAGTTTCTCGCTCTTCCTTCTCTCTTAGAGCAATTCTATTCATTTGCCATTTGTCATGACAAAGGGAGGGCTAGGGCAGTCACTATTCGCATGAATAATGATTGTCCTTGCAAAAAGCTATTTTCCGTTTCCACCCGTTGCCATGGCAAAGAGCAATTACTATTCATTTTTTTGTTTTATTCACAAATTTTTTTACCTCAATAATTAATTTGAATAATATTTTCGAATAAGATTTTCGGGTTCCTACGTGTTAATACTATTCATATCTCATAATCGGATAAAATTTTTAGTTTCAAATTTTAGATAAATTTTTTTAAAAAATTAGCTGGTATTTATAGAAAAAAATTCATTATTTTTTTGGTATTTAAAAAAAAAATAGAATATTTTTTAGTATTTTGTTGCAAAAAAATTGGCTATCGTTGGATTGGAGGAAAAAATTCGATCGGAGCGCCCAGACGACGCCACGTGACAAGAGGAAAAAAAATTCAAATGAGTGGGCTGACGCCAGCCCAAAACTCAGACTCGCACTCGAGTGAACTCCCCCTCGAGCCAACCCAGGCTCGTAGCCCTCACCTCTTGCCCGGGCAAACCTTTGCTGCTGTAAACGTGATTTGCGCTCAAAACGCCCCCAGCCCGCCCCTTGGCTTCTCCGCTGGAATTGCTCTTATCAACTCTGTCAAGTAAGAAAGAAAAGAGAGAATCCCCAAACGCTGAAAACCGACATGCAAAGAGACCCTCTACTCTAGAGTCATGATCAAAGGACAAGACGTGCATGCATCAGACAACAGATCAAAGAAAGTTTGTATTTTGTTCCTTCTTTTGCTTGTGGGCTCAGCTTTATTTCCACTTTCTTTCTGGTTTTTGTTTTGTTTTATGCTCTGGTTTTGTGTCCTTGCTTAGTACTCTCAGAAAAACTGGTTTATCAGAAAAATGATTCAGATTTTGGAAACAAACAAGGGCCAGCCCAACTTACAAAATTAAAAACAACGGCCGGTCATGAATAAAAACCCAGAATGAAAACAAACAAAAAACTGGTCATGAAAGATGATCAATTGATCATTGTTATTTGTGTGCCCTCTCTCTGACTCTTTTATCTCTATTTTCTTGGTGGGGTTTCTATCTCTTCAACTCTGTTTCCTTCTCTCTTTATTTGCCCACTAAATCAGTTTCTCTCCCAAGTCTCATGTTTGTACAAATCACGTCTCCCATCCCACACATCAGAAAGCTCTTTTACAGTGAATAGATTGAAAAGAGATGTTATAGTCATGCAACCATGCCAACAGAACTGGATGAATACAAAACAACAAATAAATGGCAAAAGAATACAAAAGGCACCGATTGAAGTGCCGTCCGTTTCCTCTCATGTCAAAAAGTCAGAAGCTTCACAACGTAATCAAAGCTCCACCAAAAAATTGAAGACCAGGATCAGAACGACGACGAAATAGAATAAGTCCAGTGCCAAATAGCAGTCTCCAACTTCACTGGCGGCTCCGAGAACTTCAAATAACAGCCAAGTTCTGCTACGACATCAAGATCGAGGTGGTGGAGTTTACTGGGTTGGGGAGATTGGGCCGTGTTGGCGGGTGTGGCTGACGGCTTCTCTTCCCCTTATATTTTTCTTATTATTATTAATTTTTTTCTCTCTTTCTTTTTTTGGACTTAAATGCCTCTCAATAAGTAACAGTAGTTAACCTAATTTAACAGGAATTGGATATTGAACTTGAATTGCTTAAATTGAAAACTATAAGAGCAAAAATAATCAAATTAAAACCACAGGAGCTTTAGTGATAAAAGTGATAAACCACATAGACCAAAAGTGAAATTCTACTTAAATATTATATATTGCAAATGCTGAGTCATACAGTAATTAATTTAATTAATTTTTTTTTAATGATCAAATTGAAATTTCGTATATAATTTTAGAAGGCAGAATATATTTAACCAAGTGACTAAATACAGATGACATAAATACCCGTCGAGTTGGGTGCCAACCCTAATAAAAAAAGATTTGGGAAAAATCGAGAATCGAATTTTAAAAACCCCATCGAAGATGGGCCGGTATTGTCACAGTAAAAATCCCCATTCTTCTAACCAAAGGCTCTCTTGTGTGTGACCAAATTAAAAAAAGCCTCATTCAAACATGACATTTTATTTATAAAAAAACCCTGAGAAAAAGTTAACAAAAATATACAAAATAAAAAATAAAAAAAAAGAACAAACGCAGCCACCCAGAGTTCCCACCTCCCCGACGGCAAACCTTCGAAAAGGTTATAGGCCCCTCTTCAAGTCCATTCAGTGCAAGCACGACGCCGTTTTGGTTCTCGTCAAGAGAACTCGCATCTCCGAGATACACCATCTGTTTGGTTGCCGAGAAAAGGTAGATACCAAAAATAATTTCATTTATTTTTATTTTTCTCTGTGCCTCGAATGCTTGCTGTCAGCGTACATGTTTCAATTGATTTTGAGCTTACTTCGACTTTTATTTTCATGTCATTGAAACCTGAACAGTATATTGCTTAGATACGTAGAGTTCTTGTTCTTTCTTTTTTTGACTTCCCCTAGTTTTCTCAGCTGCCAAACAGGAGCTGATTTAGTGCTCCTGGAAACGTCGCCGTGTTGCAGTTTAAGCATTACCAGTACCAGTATAATGGGTTTTTATTCAGAAACTAAATAAACTTGTTTTGTTGTTTTTCTTTGTGTAAGCTGTAGTTATAAATGGCAGGCCCTAAGGGAAAGAAGCAGCAAAAGCGCGGTATCGACTTCAAAGTAATAAACTTTTTGATATTATGAGTCTGCTATGTTTTGGAAATTCAACATGTGAAACCGTTGTTTGCATCTGTTGTTTATTTTTCTTTTATATTTTCCTCAGAAAATAAAGCGAAAGATTGGTAAAAAATTGCCACCAGCAAAGAATGCTACAAATACTGAAATTAAATCCAAAGGTACTGAATCTGTTTTTGCATTCATATGTTCCTATTATTTCTTTATACAGCTGTGTCATTTGTTCATTGATTCTGCTGTTTCCCTGGATAATTAGACAAGACTCATAAATTAATCAAAAGGAAAATTCTGTCACCTGTTCAACATAAATTGTTCATTTTTGTTGGTGGAATTCTTTTAGAATTTTTTATTTTTTATTTCTCAAAGTGGCTCGTTCCAAACTGAAAAGGTGTTTTTTTTGGGATGATGAGAGGAATTAAGGTGAAAATTCTTTCTCTTGATTAATTGAAATAGTTTTTTAATTTTTTTTTCCACCAAAATGAATGAGTAGCCTGTGTGCTCCTATTTTGAGTTGTCAAATATTGTTGTGAACTAGCATCTCTAATGAGTATTAAGTAATGGTTACTGTGAGCAGCAATTATTCTTCCCGAGCAGAGTGTGGCATCGGAGAAGGCAGGATTAGCAGTGAATAAGAGAGGTTTAACATTGAAAGAACTTCTTCAGCAAACATCCCATTACAGCTCAAAAGTTCGTAAAGGTATTTTGTTGTTATTTTATAATATCAGTTTGATGCAAAATTTAGTAGTACCTTCCAAAATATGAGCATTAATCTATTTTTAACCTGAATAGATTAATTTTTTTATCATGTATTTCTGCACATTCATTGGGGTATTTAATGTGTTAATTGTAGAAGTCATTTCCTTTTCAATAATTATGTTGTCTTGGAAACTGTTTCCAATAGTGAATTTTTTCTACTGTATCTAATGTTCTTAAGCTTTATTTCTTTGTGAAGAGGCATTGTTGGGTATTAAGGATTTATTCAAAAAGTATCCAGAAGAGTTGAGGCTGCACAAGTATGCTGTTATTGAAAAGCTGCGAGAACGCATTGGCGATGATGATGATAGAGTAGCTCGAGAAACACTACATGAACTTTTTAAGTCAGTAATTCACGCTGGTTGTAAGGAGGTAATTTTTGTTTTCTTTTTTGTCTGAATGCAGCAGGTGAAAACTTGGTTCTGCATTAAATGTATAAATGCAAAAGAAAGACGATTATATTTGATTAATCTCAGTTGAAGAAACATTTGGGTGGTTGATTACACTGTTTTTACGCGTAATTCTTTCATGATAGATGTTTTTCCCCATAACGAATTTCAATTTTTGCCATGTAAAGCATCACTTATTTTAAGATTTTAAAGAGCCAGGCCAGAATTCTGGATCTGCGAAACCGTTCCTAGCTGGGTGAAATGGAATTATTTCTGTTTCAGTTTATAGAGCTTCACATAAATTATCATTATAACGCTTATTCTTTTTACTTCCTATTCTTTTCTTTTCTTATTCTTATGCATCTTCAGTTCTGTAGAACAATTAGATTTTCAGTACCGTAGGACAATTTGATAGTTTCAAATCTGTGCTACTTCTTTTGCTGCACTTATGGATTCAACTCAGTTACAACATTGTTTGACTTATTTTGGTGTTATCATCTCTATTATCTTTAAATTCATTGATGTTTATAGCCAATGAATATAATATGACATTTGTTTCCTTATTTTCTTGTCCAGGATAATCAAGAGCTTTTCGTTTCCTTGATGATGCCCTACATATTTAATGCAATGACACATTTAGCTATCGATGTTCGGTTGATGGCTTTCACATTTTTGGAGCTTGTCATCCAGTACCATCCACCTTCCTTTTTCTTGTATGCTGAAAAGGTATCCAATGTTTTCATTGGAATTTTTTTATTTATTAGATGTGTTCTTCTGTTGAATGGAACCTAAGAATTTCTGATTTATGTTTTGGTCATTAACTATGAACTGTTATATGATTTGTTGTTCTCCTATGCTTTTATTTTATTGTTCTAGTGGGGAATCTGCTTGTACCTGTCACAAAATTTGGATGTTGCATCATCATCTTTTGAAACTGCACATTGTCTCTTACTAATAGAGTTTTTAGGAGCAATTGTCCTTAACCTATAACCCGATTTGCATTTTGGCCCGTCAATTTCCAAAATGGTTGTCATGCTCCTTCAACTCTATGGCGTCAATTCCATTAACTTTTTCTGTCAATTTTGAGCATGTGCATGGCACATGGTGTACTGTTGAGGGTCGAAAACGGAAATTACTTGGCTCATGATGTATCTCCTCTTGAAGGATGATGTGGCCCACTAACAAGGTAACACATGTATTTTGTTTTTGTTTCAATTGGTTTTTTTAACTCAGGCTTTCTCTCTGTATTTCCAGTCGGCAAGATACCAGCGACTTGAACCTCTGCCAAAATGTTCTCCCCACCGGAGCACCAGCCATAGCCACCCAAGAGGATCCTCCACCTGAGTGCTCCATAGGGACCCAACACTCCATACCCACCCTCCCTTTCCTCGAATTCAATCTTTCAACCTCCACTAATCCCAAATTCCCTGACCCAAAACAAAGGGTTGATCCCCAATAATTGCATGGTTGGTGTTGGTCATGGAGAACACCACCATCCCCATTTTTTCTCAAAATGTTTTCAAAATAAAAACGAGACAGTGAGGGTGGAGGTTAGCGGTGGGATTTTGGGGGGGGGGGGAAGGGGGGGGGGGGGGGGGGTTGGGTGTTGTGTGGGTTGTGGTTTAGGTTGGGTTGGGTTGGAGTGGTTCTGGCGACGATGGGATGAAGGGTTTTTTTTTTTGGTGAAAGGGAATATGGGTTTTAGAGTGCTGGGAACTAAAAATAACTTAAAAAGACCATTGTACCCTTACATTTAACGAAAAAGATAACAGAACTAATGTCAGGATCAACAATGCCATCAAAAGTGGAGTTGAAGGATCATGATGACCATTTTGGAAATTGAAGGACTGAATGCAAATCGGGTTATAATTCAGGGACTACTGCTCCTGGAAATTAATGACTTAGAGTTTTGGTACTTCTCTGTGGTCATGTATTACTGATTGTTGCCTTATTCAATGACATTCTTTTTCTCCAAGACTATGATGGATAACTTGTCTTTCTGTAATTCTTGGTATGTTCTTTGCTTACATTTTGCTCAAGGCAAGGTACTGGGTTTTTCTTATAGATGTTGAGCTTTAGGTTCCTTAACCTCTTTTCCCTTTAAGCAGATATTCTTAATTGAATTTTTATCCAGGGTTTGCATGTATGATCTAGTTTGTTTCGTTGGTCATTGCTTTATTTCTCATCAATCAATTATGGATTAGTCCTTTGTGCATGTGTGTTTCCTGTCGCTCGGTGATTTAAATCTTTTGTTTTGGATGCTAATCAGTCTAAAGTTTAGATGAACTCAAAAGTGACTTTTTCCGTGTTATTGTTCTCTTTTGTATTTAGGGATAACTTTTAAGGCTGTTTCAATGATTGTTTTATTGACAGATTCTTCAAAACTTTGAGGATATTCTGCGGCGGAACCAGTTTTATTTAGAGGATAAGAAGAAGCTCAAGACTGCTCTTGCCGGGTTGGGGCAATGCTTGTTGCTGTTGCCATGTAACAAGAGAGAAGTCAGCTCATTAGAAAAGGTACTTTTTAGTTTTTTTAAACTTGGAAGACTACTAACTGGTTTGCATGTTTTCTTTTATTGTTTGTATTGTGTGGCGTGAACCTGCATGTTTCCTTGGATTTCTTTATCTGTATTCCTTCATTGCATGTTACTGGTGGAACTTCTGCTGCTAAATTTTGTTATTATCATCATTGTTTTATTGGTCACATAAAATTTTCACCAATATATGATTTAACAGGTTTTACTTTGGTCCTGTTATTGAACTTGTGATATTTTTTCTGGAGTTTTGGGGAAGCAAGATGTTTGCAACGAATAATTCACCAATCATGTTGCTAGCTTAAGAAGTATAAAGACGGTCACGTTGCAGGGGATGGATACATGGCACCAGGAACATGCACATGAATTGAGTGAATCTTAATTTATTTATTAGTTTTCAATGGATTCGATTTGCACTTGGGAGGCCGGGGCTGGTCAGGCGGTTAGTGTAGTAGAAACTTGTAGTTGTAAAGTTAAACTTAAAAGGGACAGTCTCTCACACATCCAAATTTTAAACTATATTTTCCTTTACTTAGTTACTTTAGACATGTGAAAGTTTTGAATAAATATTCTTTTTATACTCACTAATACTATGCACGATCTGCTTTTCAAAATTAAAAAAATGCATGATCTGACTTCTGAAGTTGGATGAACCATTTTGAATGGGAGAAAGTTTTTTTTTCTTCTTCTTCTTTTATTTGAGTTTTTTTTTCTTCTTCTTCTTTTATTTGGGTAAAAGTGGTGGCCAGAGGCCGAAAGGAAAGGAAAAAAATAATCTTGGAATAGTTCAGGCCCTAATAGCCCCAATTACATCATGAAAGATCAATTGTTCACAGTAGCCAGGGAGAAACTGTTTTGAATTGTGCTTACCAGTCTTTTGCCTTTGTTATGCCAATGGCTCTCTGTCTCTGATATCTTTTCTTGTTCTTAATAGAATGATGCTGGACAAAGGATGCTGCATGCTTTTGAGCCCGATTTGCCCGCAAAATCTGCTGGTATGTGAAACACTGGTGCCTTTTGTGTATATGCTGTTATCGGTTATGTTCTACTGAGGGCACCATTTGTCTAGTCATGGCTCATGTCACAGCATAGATCAATATGACTTTGATAGTTGAAGTGCCTGAACTTTTACATGATAGTACTTCTTCAGTTATATAATTTTATTAGTTTGTACTTCTTAGGTTCAAATGCCTTGCATTTGGATGTATTCTCAGAGCGGGGGAAATGAAAGTTCTCTCTGATAATAATATTATCAAATAGCTTATTCTTTATATTCTGCTAATAAGTTATGGTTTAGTGGGACAAAGCAATCCACAATCCAAGCACCTCCATTTTATTTATTTAATTTGTTTTTCTTTTCTTATTGGCCTATCATCTTCTTGCTTTCTTTTGTAGGATGTTCTGTCATCATCCCAAAACTAAAAGACCTTGTGCCAGTTCTAGTCAATTGTTTCCAAGATTTTATTCCTGAAGTTCAGAGGGGTTCACTTCTTGATCAACAATCATTTGATTGTATGTTGTCCATACTTCACAGTATCAACCTTGCAGTGAAGTTCTTTTTCTATATGACTGATGAGGGTAAATTGGAATCACGACCTTCTCAAGAAGGGCTTGATGTGACTATGTTGACTATCTCTATGACACTATTGAAGAAGTTACTAGTATTGTTTCCCCTTAACATGACAAATCAACTTTCAGAAAGGGTATGACCTTAATATAACTTTTAAACTCATCATCGTTACTGCAAATGACTTCCTTTAGAGACTCCTGGTTGGTGTTACTTTATTTTACATCTGTTTTATAGCCTTCCTGTTTTAATTTTTCAGCAAACATGGGCCTGTAATGTTGAATATTAATGATATTTTTTATGTTTCTCTTTTTGGCTGCATTTTTTTTTTCCGATATTTTCTTTTTGTACAATCAGTCAAAGTTTTCATCATGTGCGTCCAATTTCTCTCAGTATTGATGTTTTCTCAATATTTTCATTGATATATCCATAGTTTCAGACCCTGGATATTTCGTTAGCATTGATGTTTAATACATTGTGAAAATCATAAATTTGTTATAGACTATAGTACTAATGGCATGAATAATGTGTGTTTGACCTTTACATCTCTGTTCTGTTTCTGTATTTTGAGTCCATTACAATTTATTAGTATCAAAACATGTTGACCTTTTCATAGAAGGTTGTAGAATGTTTCCAGAAAGAAGTCTTGTCTTGTGCTATGGAAGTCTTATATTAAGCCAACACCTTGGCAGCTCTCACATTCTTGAAACTCGAGTGTATAAGAACCCTATTCTATGATTTGTGCTTGGGTTCAAAAAACTAAAAGCAAAGTTTAGGATCTGGGTAGGTGCTATATGGTCATCAATTATCCTATTCTGGGTGTCTGTCTATGTGAGGCTCATTCTTAATAATCCCTCTCTCTCTCTCTCTCTCTCTGTAGTAGCTCATACCCCTTTTCATGAGGGATCTTTCATTGTCAGTATTAAAAGTTCTCTATTAACTGTTCTTGCTCGTTTTGTAACTTGAATTGGTTCTTTCCAAATTCTGTTTGGCAGGATGATGTTGAATATTTTGGCTTGAATGCTGAGTTGACAGAAATATTTTTGTACTTAAGCAAATGGATCTGCCCTCCTGCTATTTTATTGGAAAAAGTTTTAGAATTTCTGGAAAATTCTCTGCGTCGAAAGGTCTGATTGATTCTTGTACCATAATATTTTATTATGAAGTTACATTGCTTTCTCTTCGAAATTATGCATCATGCACTCTGTATTTTCTCGAAGGCACTGATTTAGGCGTGATAACATTTTATGCTTGATTATTTTTTATAAAAATGGGAAAGAGGGACACAGTTCTGACCAAAAAAGAGGGAGTGCAGTTGTGGTTTATTTTTCTGTTTTTTCTAATGTAATGAGCTGATGCATTTTGAGCGCTATTGTACAGAAGGAAAAGTTATGATTAATGTGTTTGATAGAACAATACAACTGAGAGATTGTTATTTGCAGTATTAATCTTTTTAGGAAATTTTTTATGCTCATCTTGCCATGATAGTTTAGAAAACACAAATGCATCCTATTTTAGTTACTGTATGTAGTATTTTGGGAGGTATAGACAATAAATTAGTGGTATTGTACTGTATTATGTTTCAGGTTATTATAACGTCCAGATACTCTTTGTAAAGCTTCTTTTAAATAGTTGGGAATTTGTTATTTTACAGATCTGCCCTGACACACGTATTGGTAAAGCTTTGGAGAAGCGGGAGAAGTGGAAGAAGCGGGAGAAGAAGGAGAAGCAGGAGAGGCAGGAGAAGCAGCTGAAGCATTTAATTTCACTTCTTCCTTTTGTTCCAAAACTTGTTTCCCAAGTGCCAGATGACTGGAAGTATCGCCTTCTTCAGGTGTGACTCGTGCTTAATAATAATTTGAATCCCAAGAGCTTATCATCAGCGTTTTCTGTCAGCTGCCCTTTTTCTTTATAAGGTTGTGTAACTCTAGGTTTTGTTCTTCAAAGAATTAGAGGTTCCTAAATTACACATAAACCTTAGACCCAAAAAAAGAAGTTATACATAAACCATTATGGTTGTGTTAATTGATTAACTTCTTTTGAATTATGAAAATGATGTTATCTAATTGTCTTTGATTGCAGGCTTTTACTGAGGCATTCAAGGACTGCAATCATGTGTCCCCTTTGAAGTTGGCTTGCCTTTCCATTATGGAAGAGATGCTAGTTCCTGTAAGCTTGATTGTATACCTTCTGTTTGCAGTTTCTCCAAGATTCTTTCTCAGTATACCAGTTGGCATTTCTTACTACCAAAAAAAAAAAAAAAGAAATTCAGACTGCCTATCTATCTATCTATATCCCTTTCAATTTGAATTTTGATATATTTTTCTACAAATCATAGAGACAAGACGTGCTGTACCTGGATCCTAGTGTTCCTGAGATATTAGACTTTCAGATTGCCTGGATAAGAGAGCTTCCTATGTTGCTGATCCTGATGGGTGATAAAAACCCATCCTGTTCCCAGGTGATTATTTGCTTAACATTGTAAAACAATAGTAGTGACACAGCAGAAACAAGACACTAGGTGTTGACAGTGCTAAAGATTAAAACGCCTGAATTTCTTTGCATCTTGTATCTCTGTGTCATGACCTGATCTGCAATATTTCATTATTTATCGTTTTATTTTTTGCATAGTCATTGTTTTATATCACATATGCTTTTTCCCCCCTTTAAAATTAGATGCCTTTTCAGGTTGTGTTGCACCTTCTACTTCGCCTGGGACAACGTTCATTAATGAACTCTTCCTTTGCATGGGAATATGACAACATGCAATTCTCACTGCAACCATTTTTCAGCAATCAAAATGATGGTAAAGAGCCCAATTCAATAGAGACACTTGTGTTCTTTTTTATGGATTAATCATCCATCAGCATACAATTCGGCTTCTAATGGTACTCTCTTTTGTTCTTGCAGGAGATAGTCCCTTTGTAAAGCTTCCCAGAGATTCTCAGGAACTCTCTCTTTGCTGCCTGTTTTATTTCTCTCATTTGGATTCACTTTTGCTGAAGTCAATAGCTGATTGTTGCCTTTGTAAGTTTCTCATGTCTGCCTCGGTCATATTCTGGATCAATTTGACAGCTTAGGGTTTGGTATGCTGTAAGCAGTTCATATCATCTTTAGACGTTTTTTTATAAGTTTCATGCACTACACAACTAAATTGGTCAACTTAATATGCAAACTATTGTTTTTATCATAACACTCATAAAGGAACCTTGTAATTCCAAAAGTATTCTGAGTTGAAGTCACTTGGGTATCAAATATGTTCCTCAGTGGCAGTGTTGTTTGGTGGTAGAGTTATCTTTGCTGCAAGAATCAGGAAAGCGCCCTATCTGCTTTAGTTTCTTTGTTGAAAGAGTATATTTTTCAAAAACTGATGTAGAAAACCATTTTGGTGGACATTACTGTGGCTGAATGAAGGCAATTTTCTAGATAATAGTAGATAGAAACAACGCTCAAAAGGAGTCTCATTCAACTGGAGGATAGATGCTCGTCATTCAAGTCTCTATGTAACTGTCTTTTTAT
The DNA here is from genome assembly GCF_000346465.2 of Prunus persica. Lineage (NCBI taxonomy): Eukaryota > Viridiplantae > Streptophyta > Magnoliopsida > Rosales > Rosaceae > Prunus > Prunus persica. The sequence continues at coordinate 12,756,311 of NC_034015.1, forward strand.
TTATTTATTTTTTGGTCGAAATTGTATTTTTATTCTGTGATTTGGTCAAAATATAAAAGGGGTGAGATGTGCCATTAAACATCAAAAGGTGATTCATATTATTTGCTAACAATATGAAGTAAATATAAATGTTATCTTTTCTGCTTCCCAGGAGATGTATGAACATTTTTTATGTATGAAGAGTTACTTGCAATATTGGAATTTTATTTTAATTGACATTTTTATTTCTTGCCAATTCATTGCAGGTCCACATCTGGAACATCATGTATTATTTCGAATCATAGAGGTCCTGCATTCATCTTATAAATCTGGGCATATCCAGATTGCTGATCACATTAGTTTCCTTATCACCTTGCTCTCCAGTTTCAGTGTTTTCCCAGGTACATCTGACAAAAGTAAGTCTGGCCTATTCATGTTTGTATATAATTAATTACCAGGAAGCATTCTCTTTGTGTTGATTCACATCTTGTGTCAAGTTTCAATTTTCTGATTTTCTATTAATGATTTGTTTGTTTTTCCATTTACCAATATACATCGAATGATTATCCTTTTGCATGCTTTATCGTAAAGGTAATTAAATCGGAAGTGTGAGATATTGTTGTTAACTTATGTTTTAAAAAGCTGATTGAGGACAAAAATTATCTTGCTCTACTTAAGAGCATGTTAGCTTGCTCTTAGATTTTGGACTCAAAAAGATGTTGCTCGGGACAATTTTAAACTATTTATTCATTTTGCTGCCAGGATATCTGATGCCTTGGTATTAATTCCTGAAGAACCAATTCATTATTTAAATACAACAGTTTTATTGTAATTATTTGGTTTCTAAACCTAAAATGGCTTCATCCTTGCAGAAGAATTTATAGAGAGTGATGTGAATATCTCAAAAGAGAGTGATGTGACTATCTCAAAAGAGAGTGATGTGATTATCTTAAATCGGAAGGCTTTGAAGTCACTCACTCGCATTGTTCAGTCATGCCTGTCAGAGATGGGTGATAATTCTCTTGTTTTTCAGATGCTAGAGAAAGTGATACTTGAGCAAATGGCAAGTTGACTAAATAACTTAATTTCTCATGTTTTTTACATGGATGTCTTAATTTTTATTATTTGGGATACTTTTCCTGTATTTTCTATTTGAAATTTACACTTAATTGTTTTTTTTCTCTTCCTGATTATGGTTTTGTTTATGTTGCAGTCACAAATTCCTCCTCTAGACAATCTTTGTGCTATGCTTAGGATGCTTATTACACTGGACTCTAAAGCCACAATAATTTCTCAACAAGCTTTTATAAGCCTAGGCAATATCCTTCCGTGGTATCTGATAGACATTGTGCATGTAAGTTTCTTTTCTTTTCTTGCTACCATATCATGTTTATAAATGTCATTAGCAATGAAGATGCAAGGCAACAAGATATGGTTCCAATATTCGTCTACCATTTAGGATATTTGTTATCTTTCTAGTTTTATAACCCTTATATGCATGCACTCGTTATCCTTGGGAAAGAGAAAAGACATCTAACAAAGATGTTTTGGTTTATGGGTTCATGTTACATTGTTATTTCGTCATAGTAAATAGAGCATATCTTTTTTAGTTAGAAACAAATTAAATAAGAACCTTTGAACTTATCTTTGTGTTGTAAGTTGCTAGTTCCCTTGTCATACTCATGGTTACATGTTGTGGCACAAGAATCGATGAATTGAGATCTATAAGGATCTTTTCCTGTAATAAAGGGCCAACAAAATTATATATTGTTTTTAATCGCATACTAAGGCTGGTCTAGAGGACGGAGATGAGGACGAGATGTCTGTATAATTATCAATTTGACATTACTAAGATATCTTGCTGTGCAGATTTCTATATGTTTGCAGTCGTCTCACATTTTCTGCCCCCTCTGCATGAACTTTTAACTTGTTGCATAATGCCTCTGTGCATAGTGTTTCTTTTCCAAATAATTAAGGTCCTTTGCCTTGTTGAGTTTTACTCTCTCAGTTTTCTGCCTTCTGATGCAGTGCACTGCTGAAGAGGATAAGAAGGTCCCGGGTTCCATTTGTTCAAGTGCATGCTGTTATTATCTTACTCCTTGCTTTGTCTTATTTGATAAAAGTCACGAACTTCTGAATGTTGTATTGAAAACATTGGGGTCATGGATAACTAAAAGTAGTTTGGCATGTTTAACTCCTGATCAAATCCGCTCCACAACAGAAATTTCAAGTAGGGTAGATGCGGTCGTTTCCGTGCTTCAATTGATGCACAAGGATGACAAAATTTGGCAAATCATATCTTCATTCAAGGCGGAGATTGACTGTATCTTGGAAAGCATCATCGTTTTACAGGTACTTTCATTTGCACCCTCAGGCTTGTGTATCCAGAGAATCTTGTTTCTTTTTTTGGCGGCATACCTGTGTGCATCGTAGTGAGATCTTTAATTATTATCCGTTGTATTTTCCTACTTTATTTATGCAGTCCTCGAAAGAAATCAGCATGACCATCGAAGAAAGGCACATGGTGCAATGTGCACTTGGTCGACTAAGGACATTGCATAGTGGCATGCAGTCAGTCTAGAGGGACGTTCCTAATCTAAGTAGGTGCCTTGTGAGTCTTCTACTTCATAACCATCTTTAGTTTTCGCTTGCTTGTTTCATACGTTTATCAATAGGGCTTCCATAATTCATTCTTGTTTAGAGCATATGGAGCCCCTGTTTCTGGGATGTTCTTTTCATACTTGCAGGTGCACATACTTGGGTACATACATATATAAATTATCTGTGTGCTTTATATATATAATTTTCATTTTTAAATTATAAGAAACAAAGACTATACGATGTCAGAATGGTACGATATCATCGTCCATCAGTGGACAAGCGGTAAAATAAAAAGACAAATTTTATAGGTTTATAGCTAAATGTTTTATTTTGTAGGTGGACATTTTAGATAAATGATTTATATCATGTTTTTCGACATCTCTTTACATTTTGATTCCCAACATTGCAGCACTATCTAATTGTTGTGGAAGTGCAAGGAATGGGAAGAGAAGGAGATGATCAAGATCCTGACAGTAGTTTAGGGAATGGCTTCTGGATCAATGTTGGTCGACGATCCTTGACTTGGTTGAGGTTAGATACTCGAAGACACGAACTGAATGCACGTCTCCGATGGCCGGCTTGTCTTCCTCATGAGCTAGAGCAAAGCCATGATTATCATGCTAAGCAGATCAAAAGGAAAAGAAGAAAAAGAGTCTCGAACACCTAGCATATTTTTGGGGTTTTGGGTTATGTTGGGAGTCATATTTTGTTGTAGAAAGTTTGGAACAGACTAACTGTTTAGGAATGATTTTATCTGAGACTCGAGCACCTAGCATATTTTTGGGGTTTTGGGTTATGTTGGGAGTCGGATTTTGTTGTAGAAAGTTTGAAACAGAACTGTTTAGAAATAATTGTATCTGAGACTGAATGGGCGCCGAACCGGCCCATAGCCATCCCTAATCTCAGTGTTATAGTTTCACTTTTTTATCTTAACAAAATAACGAACTCAATTTCTTAGAAATAACAAATTATGAAGTCCTAATAGTTGGGATTCAGAGTCCAGCTCAACTCAACTTTAAATTAAAAGTAAAATCTAAACATTTTTTTGGTGCTGAGGTAATATAACTTTTATTTCTATATACAAATTAGTTTCATATCTCTATGATGTACTTGAATGTTTCAACTCATTTAAGACAAACGCATAATTAAAATGGAAAATTATATATTAGAAATTACTCTTATTTAAAGAGTATAGCCGGGCGGCTGTACTACTGTACAAAATGGTTTTTTAATTTATAATTAAGTAATATCTTAGCCTTTTTTAATTACTTTAATTAGTAATTATGTTTTAAATATTATTTAGGTACCATGCTTCGGATTCCGAAAATCTTGAGGTTGGATTAGAACTAAGTGATTTGTTACTGAATTTGTGGCCTATTAAGAAGGTATTTCAATTGTTGTTTGATATTACAAGTTATTCTTTCCACTTGAATGATCAACATCTCATTTGTATCTTGTCTTTTGTTTTTAGTTGTTTAGTAAAATAATTTTGATTAGCTTCTCTTTCCGGATGAAGTTGTTGATTTATTCATTGAATGTTAAGAATAAGGATTGACTTTATTTTTCAACTCTGTCTCTCATAAGATAATCTAATTCGTGATGATAACAAACTGATATTGTTAGCTTCCCTTAGTGATTAATTGGAGTATGTAGCGGAATCGATTGAAAGGCAAGCTCTTATCTAGCCGGAGTCTATAATTTATTTTGTATTTTTCTTTTATTAGTTTTAGTGGGTGTGCAATATGATCAGATAGTAGAAAACAGGAAACTTGTTAGAAGCAGAAAGATCCTATTCTTAGTCCCTATGCACTTCACCATGTGGCAATGAGTTGTGTTATATAATATGTTATCATGAGAACAATCATGAATCTACTTGTGTGGACGTTATGTTAATGATATGGTTTAATGCATTTTCCTAATTGCTAGACCTAATTACTTTTATTTAAAGAGTATAGCCGCATGGCTGTAATCTTTAAATTTATTCGAATATTTTAAACGTATAGCCGCACGGCTATACTGCACAAAATGGTTTTCTATTTTTATAATTAAGTAATATCTTATTATTTTTTTAGAATAATTAGTAATTAAATATTTTACTAATTTCATAAATTACTTAATTAATTATTTTAAATTATTTCGTAGACTTTGTTTTTTATTTTTTTAATACAAAATTAGTTTGTTTAACAAAAAAAATAAATGATCCAACGGCTGTGATTAAAAAGTGACTTGATCAATAAAAAAACAAATGATCAACAGTTAAAATTAAAATCCAACAGTTAAAATAAATAAATAAAATATTATAAATAAGATCTAACCTCAAAACACATCCCAAACTCTATAAATCCTCATTAAAGTCTATAAAATAAAGGAAAATGCTAGGGAGACCAACTTTAGATACCAACTTGTGTACCAACTCTCTAATGTTGTTGTATTTGTTTTTTTTTTAAGTGAAATTATATTTTATTTTTTAAGGTTAAAATCTTTAGAAAATTAATTGACGAAGGTTGAAACAAAATAATGTTAAGAAAAATTAACGAGAAAAAAAAAAGGGTTAACCTTTTTTAAACAATTTAATAAAGTTGCGGACTCAAATTATGAGTCTGCATGGTTGGAAGAAAAAACTATTTGAGTCCAAGCAATATATGAATAGTTGTATTTTGAAGGGGAGAAATTTGGGTTTAGTCCCATCTCCAACCCAGATGGGAAAATATTATAATTGGGGTTTTGGAGGTATGCAATCGAGTGGATGTGTTTCAATATATTACAGCTCTTTTTTTTTATTTTTTTTAATTTTAAGTTATGGTCCAAAATGTCGTTGTTTTAGCCAATAGTTTCGTCTTCTCCATGGGGTATTCTCCCATGGCTACAAGGGAAAACCAGTGATCTCCATGTTGGCTCCATCACTGTCTGCATAATGTCAATTCATTGAAATTATACCAATAACCTTACGAGGCAAGAGCATAACCTTATGAAGAATTTACAATAATACATTTATGCATCTAGAGAAAGAAGCATGGACCAACATATGTAATACAATAATTTAATACCGTGATTATACTTTAGCATGTATGCCATGTTTTGCATATTTCTTATTGATGTTCCTTTCTCATTTTTCCAGTGTTACAAGCATGAGATTATTTTCTTGCTTTGATGCTACAATTGAGTGGGAGTCTTGTTCCCATTATGATAGATTTATAGTATGTTTAATTTTACTGTTTTTTATATTGAGGGATTTGCATTTAAGGGTGTTATTTTGGTTGATAGTTTTAATTATTGAATATTTTTTTATTTATTTACTATTTTGACTATTTAGCTGTTTAAAATTATTATGCATTTTGTTTATGCATGTGAGTTTATGATCTATATTGCGATACTATTGCTTTAATAACATTGTGGATTGACTCTTGTTAAGTCGTAAAAGGATATATGTACTGAAAAACATAAAGATTCACATTATGGATCAGTAATTGTTAAGGTTCATGTTTGTAGGTGCTCCATGTGATTTGAGATTGCATTATGTGATTATAGATGACATGTTTTGATAAAGTAGAGCCATGCTTCTATAGTTCGTTTTGTCTAATCGTTTTTTACGGTAGCTTGAAGGGAAAGACTTGACTGTTTAAAACTCAAGGCCAATAAAGATTATCAAACTTTTACAGAAACTTAGTGCTTTAGTGCTTGATCTAGTGGGAGAATGTTATATTCCTATTTAGATCAGTGCACTAGATACTAAGTTATATTTTGATGAGTCATTGACTTATTGAAGTTTCATAAGAGTTTAAATTAGGTTATGCCTTGAGGCCCAAAACCTTGTGAATTAAAGAAAGTTTTGAAGCCAAATAAAGGGGTCCTATTTATTTCCTTTTGGGTGAACCGTTGTTTGATGGGCCTAGAATAGTCAAATTTTTAAAGCACGCAGTAGCATGTCACTTACACTTGGAAGAGGTGCTATTTGGATGTTTAATTTTAGTTTTAGGCTCCGTTTGGTTTACGGAACGGATTTGAGGGAAAATTACTTCCCATGTAATTTTTCAGGGATGGGAAATGGAAAATTCATTTCCCACGTTTGGTAATGGTGGGAAAGTAACCGGGATATATCACTTTATTTCCTCTCCCATGTTTGGTTTGAGTAGGAATGGAAAACAAAGTTTGTATAATTTTTCAATTATATTCATATTAAATCAAATAAAAAAAGAATGCATTTAATGATATATTGTAATTCTAAATTGTTAATTGGACAAAATAGTTATGAAAAATGTGCATTGAATGTTGGCTCATTTTTCCAAACTTTCCCATAAGAAGGGAAAACAAAACCTAAGTTGGAAGGAAGACTTCACTTTCCCCCATACTTTTCTATGTGTAAGAGAACCATTTCTCATGCTCGAACTTACCAAACATAGGAAAGTAAATGATTTTCCATTCCCAAGTTTCATTTCCCATAAACCAAACGGGCCTTAAAGTTTTTCTTTTTCTTTTTAAGTTGAGCAAAGTTTTAGTTTTAATTGTGTTGTTTTTCCCAATTTTGATATTCTTTATTTTGTGAGAAGATAATGATAGCAACGAATCTGAAAAGGAAGTGCTGGAGAATGTTGAATCTGTTGGTCCTGATAGTATGGGGCCTAAGAACTCGGCAGCTCAAGAAGACAAGAGTGGTTGATGAGAGTATTAAAATATTCGAATATATTTAAACTACATTAATATTTATCAAATAAATATTATATGATTACTTAATCAATTGGACTTTTAAACTGTTATTTTATTTTTTATTTTCATTTAATTAATTGTTATAGATCAATTGAGGGCTCGTTTGGAGTAATTTTGGATATGCAAAAAATCACTTATATGGAGAATAATGATTATATGAAAAAGCACGTGCGAACTACTTCTCCCCATAAGTGACTTTTGTGCTAGAATCACCCCCAAACAAGTCTGAATTAATTGGGCCTCCTTTGGATGGGTCTACGGAAGAAATATTTGGGGTTCATCGTCAGCGGACAGGCCCAAGAAAAAAATTGATGGCTACAATAATTAGGTGGGAAAATTAAATTCATTCTGGAGTCTACCATATTTCTGGGCGCCAAAATCAAAGTACATGTTGATTGAGGCGTAATGCAATCAGATCGAACCCCAAATCAAATTCCACGCAATTCGTGCAATGCAATCAAAGATCAGTGCCTTCTTCAAACCCTCTCCTTCTTTTTCAATAAAATTAGCAGACGCACCTCCGACTTCGAGCGACGGAGACGACGACGAATTGGCCATCTGGGAAAAGACGCAGCACCAATATTGTAACACCTACAAGCGAAGAGATCGAAACCTTCAAAGGTATTTTGTTTTTTGTTTTTTACTTGGGCTGGTTGTTGTTTGGGTGCTGAGAAATAGCGAGAAAAGGCAGAGGCTAAAATGGATTTTTCGCTTTTCAGTTTATCTTTTTTTTAATATTTCGTTTCTGGGTTATTGAATCTACAAAGACGAAAGCTAAAAATCAAATAGCTTCAATTAAGAAATTTAGGAATTGCGTTTAGCGTGGATTTAATTTCTGGGGCTTTTCTTGCAGAAAATCTAGTATTTTGTAGGAATATCAGTAATGATTTACTGACCCTTTTTCTTATTTGTTTTTTTCCCCTTTCCAATCTTTTCTTTGTGTAATGAAGGGGTGAAAGTGACAGAGGTTCAGTTAACCAGTTGGCGGACAGACCCATTTTAGATAATAATTCTGGGAAGCCAAAATCATTCACATTGGGAAGAACAGTGGTGAAGAACAAGAAGAGAAGTTATGCTCAGTTCTATTTAGAGTTTGGTCAGTCTGATTTTAATCTGCACACATGTTCCACCTGTGGGGTCAAGTATACCGCTGGAGATGAAGAGGATGAGAAGGCTCACAAGGCATTTCACAAGGACTATACCCGTGGAATTCAATTCAAGGTGCAAATTGTTTTAGATTATGTGTCTCCATGAGTTTCTCAGGTCCATTTGGGTGCTTATTTTGTCAAAGTTGCTGACTATGTTTTGCAGGGATGGTACAATGAAAGGGTTGTTCATACGCCTTCGGCTGAAGGAGGTCGGATTGTTTTGGTGTTAGATTGTGACCCTGCTGCTCAGAGAAACAAGGTTCAAACTCAACATTCTGTTTTCTTGAATCTGATACTTTATGTAAATGGGGGCACTGTTTCAAGAAAACTCAAAGATTTGCTTAACTAAGCTACTGTTTTGTACTGGCAGGTTGGGGAAGTTGTGAAGATGATGGAGAGTGAACTTGGAAGTGGATGGATTTTGCACAAGTTGTGTAAGGTGACTGACAATAACTTTTAGTCTTTTACTTAATGAATCAGAAAAACGCTACCAGAATCGTTGCTGCATCAAATGTCTAGAAAATTCTTGAACTACTATTTGTTTTTGCATTATGTTGGTTCATTTCACACTTCCATCAAGACTTGGCCATAGGACTTTTACGAACACAGTGGTGCCTTGTAATTCCACAATAGTACAAATGGCTATAGTCTGTATGATTATGTTTTCCCGGACCAGGACAATGTTGAATGCTTTGGATTTAATTTTCAAAATTTTGTTTTGTAATAAACCCATCTGTCTTTTGACAGTTTAGGAGTACAATAATGCTTTCGTATCTCGTTTTCTCTCTCTCTATGGTATGATTCAGCTATTAGCTCCATTTTCGGTGTGGTATCTCACCCTTATGTTTGCAGGTGTACCTGTTCATTTTGTCCCAAAGGATTGTTGGGTGTCTAGTTGCAGAGCCAATAAAAGAAGCACACAAAGTCCTCTCATGTGCAGTTAATGGAAGTTCTGATGGTACTACTACAAATGAAACAAAACTAACCACTCTCCAATTTGGGGATATCAGATTTCAAAGGGAAGTCATGAGAAAAGCCCCTTCTGTTCCTGAAGCTTTGAACGAGAATCTCAACGGTGCTATATTTTGTGAAGAGGAAGCAGTGCCTGCTGTCTGTGGCATCAGAGCCATTTGGGTCACTCAAGCTAACAGAAGAAAACACATAGCCACCCAGTTACTGGATGCCCTGAGGTAACTTCAACTCCTTGGTATTATTTCCTCTGGCTTTTCTCTTGGTGGGGAGTTTCTTTATATTCTCATCAAATGGAAACCAAATGTATGATATGGTAATGTTGTGGTTTGGATCCCTACCTGCAAGCCAAATCATGTCAGCTAACTTTAAGTAGATTTTAGCACAATAACTTTTCCAAGTTTCTTAAACAGAAATGTAAGTTCCTTTTGCTGGACAATTGACATTGAATTGCTTGCTTTTCTTGATATTTGTTTTATTAACATTTTGCTGTTTTCTTACGCTTTCTCTCTCACAGGAAAAGTTTCTGCATGGGATTTGTCCTTGAACACTCTCAATTGGCATTCTCTCAACCAACATCAGCTGGAAAGGCTTTGGCATCCAATTATATTGGTGGTGGATATTTTTTGGTGTACAAAACCAACAATCTTAAAGGTCCAGATTCTATTTAAATGAATCTCTATTACAATTTATTAATAATTAAAAAAGGTCCAGATTCTATTTAAATGAATCTTCATTACAATTTACATGCTTGTTCAATTATAAAAGTACGAAATTAAACTTATTCCCAAAATTTCATATTTTTTTGACGGAATCGAATCTAGGACCTAGAATGCAGGGGTAAATGCTCGGTCAAGCTAGATAAAAAGACAATGATTTCTCCCTCCTTGAACAGTTCAAAAACAGAATGAATAATTCATAATAATAAAACCAAATTACTTTGAATAGTGTATATTTAATGATTAGATAACACCCAGAGAAGGCTACACATTGATATTTCCTGAGGCATTTGTTAAATGTTTTAGGGACCCCATGATGCCTTGGAGGCTGCAAACCTTGAGCATATTTATAATCAAATATAGAGAGAAAGAGAGGCCCAAAAAGCTTTATTAATTTAGACCTTTACAAGTGTCCAAAGGGATTTTAAAAAATGAGAAAAAAGTTTCCCCACATTTCTTCTGTACCCATTGGGAGGGAGGAGCAGCCACCTCCATGGATGACTACCAAGTAACAAAAGAGATGTTTGAACAACTTCATTGACATGAATGGGGAAGTGCCCACGTTTTTCCAAACTAGGAGGGCAATTAAGTCCCGTTAAGCAATAAAACGTTGTTTATTTATCACGTGACCAACACGTGAAATGATGTTTACATGTAAAACGGTTAGCCTAACAAAATATCATTCAAGTTACTGAAAAAAAGTCTAACTTTGGTAAAGATATGTAACTTTTACTTGTACAAGCTATCTCTGTATGGAACTTTTCAACAACAATTGACTCTTACTAGGCCTTATCTCTCTCCGCTTTATGACCAACTAACGCTTCGTCTAGTGAAATTTCTCTTCTTATTATTATTGTTAGAAATTTCAAATTTAAATTTTTTCTTTCGATTAATAAAAGAATAAATAATATTTTTCCTGAAAAAAGGGTGGTTATAACTTATAGTTTTCATTTTCATAATTTAATTTTTCTTTAGGGAGTTTCAAATTTTTCCTCTGTTGTAATTGATGAAAACAAAGAACAACAAATTGATTGGGCCAAATTTCTGACAAGTGTTGTTTGACCCATGCTGGCCAATGTTGTTCAATTCAGGATTGTTGTTAAGTTTAGGCCTCACTTGAACGTCACTGGTTGGCAAAACTTCAACGGCAACATGAGGATTGTCGTTCTTCTATTTAAACTAGCAGACAGGAGAAGAACGTGGAGATATGGAAGTGTATAGAAATGGCATGAATTCGTTTTGCAAATGGGTATGGAAAGGGATGGAAGGAGGGGATTAGGTTAGGAACCAACACGTACACTCTTGCTTAAGTTTTGTTTAATCAATCCAAGAGAAGAAAAACTTATCTATACCTGGGATACCACTTGCGAGTCAATTATTTATTGTTGTGTATTTAAACTTTCTAACATGACAATGCGTGATTGGTTCGAAATAACGCCACAGGGCATCCATATTACATGTAAGTTCTTCTCATCCAATAGAAACTTGAATTTAGAACCTCTAAATGGTACACCTTGCTTCAACTCTCATGTTTTTTCGGTGAAATAATTGGAGTTAGACTTTTGACCAAACTCAACTCACAAAGCGTAAAATGGTAACTTTCAAAGTCTAAGAGCTCTTGCGCAAGTAACATTGGAGCTCATTTTTATCAACAGAATAACGACACTTGAATTTGAGTCCTCTTCTCTTAACACTGACATAAAATAAGAAATAGTAAATCACAAGTAAATCGGTACAACTTATGTAAAATTTTAAATTTGTGATAAATTTGAGAAATGAAATTGAATGTGATGATGAATTCCGTGGGTGCCAAGTCTTCTAATTCAATGTCATACATTTTTAAAATTATTTAAATTTGCTTCAAACTAAAAAAGATAGTCTTTTTTATTGGGTCAGAAAAAAAAAATAGATTTGCTATCATCACCAGACTGACCAATATTGGCCATTAGGACCTATGACGTACCTCATTGTAGGCTTGGCAGGATAGACAGATGAGACGAGGAAAGAGGTGACGCGACGGGTAGAAATGGGAGAAGCAAGAAATTAAATAAATGGTAATATATATTTTTTTCTATTTTCTATTTTCGTTGTAGAAATTTGTTTTTCCCAGAAAAAGAAAAGAGAAAAAAGAAAAAATCAGGACCTGATTATTTTGATTGTATTTTTTGGCTAGAGTTTATTATAATAATAAAAATTGTCAGTGCATAAAAAAAAGAAAAACGGAATTGTCAGAGTTAAATTAAATGTAGGTACTAAAAAAGTTAATTTCTGAAACAGGAGCCGAAACGCGCCGTTTTCGATTGCTTGGGCCCCAAGCCTTCAGTCATTTACATAAAAGGCATGTGTGTGCTCTGGAAGATACGATCACCCTGGCTCCTTACGAAACATCAAAACTTGTATTCCTTAAATACCCCTACCGCCTTACCGTATTTACTAGTTCCGTCCTAAACCCCACACCTCTATATAAAACCCTTTACCCCTGTTCATTTCTTCCTTCCACAAACACCAAAATTTCTTCTGATTTTCATTTCGACCTTCAAACTTTGACACTCAAGCTCCGGAATCTGACGTCATCTTGCCGGAAACCGCTGCGAAGATGGTGGAGGTCCCCAGAGCTAGAGGCGTCTCGTTTCCGATCGTCTTCTCCGACGGCGAGACCGAGACCGATATCGGAAACGTCGTCGTTAACGATGCCCTAGAGTTCAAGCTGTTCCTTTCGCTCCTGAGCAACAAGATCGGAATCTCGCCGCACCAGTTCACGGTCTTCCTCTCCTCGCCGGACACCCGTCGGCGAATCCCCATCACCGGCAAGGTCAACTTCGGAGCGATTTCTCGCGAGAAGAACTGCTTCTTTCTCGTGGAGCTAAAGCGGTCGAGACGCGAGAAGCGGCGTTCCAAGAATAGCCAGATTCAACACCACCACCCCCAAGATTTTCAAGAAAACGAGTACGACAACACGGCGTCGTTCGGAGCTCACAATCCAGTCAACAAGAGCCTCAGTCTTGAGAACGTGATGCTATTGAGGCGGGGTATGGAGATCGAAAACGTCACCGGTTTGGGTTTTCCGTTTGCGGGTCGGGTCGAGTACGAGAATCGGATCAGGGAGTTGCAGATGGAGAAGGAGAGATATTTGATGAACATGGGCCTGGGAAGATCCGATGGGTTTGGGCTTGGGCCGGGCCGGGGAGGTGGCGTAGCGGTGGTGTGCGAGGAGTGTTCAAGAGCTAAAGCGATGGGGAGAGAAGTCGGATTCCACTGGTGCGCTTACGACGCTGTGACTTTCGGGTTCAGGTCTCCGGCGGGTCCGATTTCCCGACCCGCCAAAGGGTAAAGCTCATCAAAATCGGGGCTTTATGGGGTTTTCCCTTTTTTGATTTGCTGGACATGTTGATATTGTGAACAGAGAGAGAAGATGGTGATAGTGATTGATAGTATGCGGTTTGGTATACGATAAGGAAGGTATACCTTACTATGACATAATTTATGGGTATATAAGAGAAATCGATGTCGTTTAGCTAGGAGCTGCCATTGGCAAAGTTTGGAGGTGAATCTTTAGGGCATACGGGTCCTTTTTGTCTGAAGCCTGCAATTGAATTTGGGAACATATTCAGTGTGAGAATTAAATTAAGGGTAGTGGGAATGGTTGTAGGGTTTTTGAAGATTTCTTAGAAGGGTTGATCTTTGAGTGTTTCCAAGCTGGAATTGAAACTAATGTGTAGTTGCTTGAATAGGGAAAAATAAATTTCCTTTTTCATGTTTGGGGAAGAGATGGAATTTTGGGGTGTGGTTTTGGTTTTGTCTCATTTTGTATTTTCCATGGATTAGTTTCCAATTTCCATCAATAATTAATTCATTGATATTGAAGGATGGCGCTCCACAGTACCTAACTGGATTTCTTTCTTTCTTTGTTCCTTTGTTTCTGGGTTTGGATTTTCCGATTTTGCTCCTTTTTCCAGGTTGAAACCTTTGCTTTTGTCCTTATTATTATAATTTAAGATACTTAAAAAAAAAAAAAATTATATATATGGATTAAGATATAGATGTGGTCATACAAGCTGAGTGATTGCAGAATTTCCTACAAAGCCCCCAATATGCGAGTGTAGTTGTTTGATCATGATAAGTGCCTTGATTTCTCATTATGGTACTAATCTGAGATAAGAAGAAGTTTGGCGGAAATCTGTTGCCTTTTATTACATTTTGTGCACATTTCTTGGCATATAAAGTTACCTAAATTCTGTGGTGGTATTTAATAAGAAAAATACATAGAAAATTACTACAAATTCCTCACAATCTTATCTTCGATAATAAAGTGCCAACATAAAATTATGAGTTATGGAAATTTTAAAGTACCAATTGAAACAAGATTTGTAACAAGGAGTCTAATCATTTTAGGTTATTGTCATAGTTAGTATAACAAAATTGAGTTTGGGCAATTACTTTTATTAATTAAAATGATAATTTTGGATTATCACGAAGAAAATGTTACAAGGAGTTTCTACAAATTTGTATTTTTTGGATTTTTAACGTATTTATTACGAATTTTGGAAGTTAAAATATGAAAATATAATAACAAATTCACTATTTATTACGTTTGTTAAGTGGTGCACCATTACTATTTCTGACGAATAACACCTTCTGATAGTGCCATGTGTCCTTTAATTTTACTTTTTCTGTTTTTATAAAGTACATCGAAAATTGCTACAAATTCTTTACAATATAAGCTTTTATTATGAAAGTCTAAAATCATGATTTCACGTTTTTTAGTTGATAATAATTATTGGATCAAAGAAATAAGAGTGTTTGGATATAGAACATTAATTCTTGTTTTGATTTGTTTATAAACAAAGCTGAGTCATTCTTATCTATTTGCGTTTTTATAAGTTGAAAGTTGATTTGTGGGAAGTTTAGGGTGAAATGAATGTCACAAGGAATTCTTAAGAATTTTCAGTGTATTTTTATAATTTTTGTTATGAACTTTTAAAGTTAAATCTTATAAAAATAAGAAAAAAATTAAAGAGATTGACAAGTGTCAGCAGATGAAAGGTGCGTATGTCAGTGTTTACATAGACACGCGTCATTTATTTAATTATTTTATTTTTATCTTAAAAAATTCATAAAATACACCAAAAATGTCTACAAATTCCTTACGACATAGCTTTCCATTATGGGTTTAAAATCATGATTTCACATATTTGATTTCATGGTAAACGAAGAGAAATTGAAAAAAAAGAATAGAAAGAGGGCAAAGAAGCTATCTGTTTTTTCTTCAATTGGCATTCGCAAAACGACACCGTTTTTCACTTAAACAAAGTGCTCGTTTTGGCGTTCTTCCTACAGCATTCTGTTCTCCCGGACAAAAGCTTAGGGCTGTGTAACTCCTCTGCCATTTGTCGCCGTGTGCTGGTCGTCTGGTGAGTCGGTGACGCCGTCGGCTGCGAACGCCGTCTGCTGCTGCGCCGTCTCCAATTAAATAAAGTCAGAAGTCCTTATTTAACCTAGGTAATTTGATTTGCAAAATCTTATAAATTTTTTGTGGGTTTTTCATTGAAGTTTTTTGAACGATAGGGTTTGATTCATCTGTTTGTGTTTAATTAATTTGGCAGGTTATGTTTAAAAATTCCGATTGCCTTTGAGATTGGACAAAGATTGGATTTCGTGATTGCTGTGAAGGTTAGTAGTTAAAGGGAAAAAAATTGGTTAAGCTCTGTTGTTTGGTTCTATTGCTGTATTTTGTGATTTTTGTTTGTTTGGTTCTACTCTACATTCTAAAATTAGTTCCCTAGTATGCTACAGAGTACTGAAATATCCTCTTCATAATTTCCCCTGTTGCTCTCTAACTTCAAATATATAGAGAGATAGAATCATAGAAAGGAGAGGCTTATTGGATATTCATTTCAAGTGACTAGGTTTGCATTGAATTCACTGGTAGGAGGATGAAAACAAAATAGAGGGTTTAGCTTTTATTTATTTATTTTGTGAGGGACTGAGTAAATATTGGTGTTGGTGGTTCTTGTTCTTGACATGGGGAATGAAAAGGGACTGATCAGGAGGATTGAAACTCCCATCCCCAAAGGGGAAAAAAGAGAAAGCGAAAGGAATTTGGAAGTCAAATTGGGCAAAAGAGACTGATCCTAACAGATTTCAGGCTTTTTTCTTCTGATGGAAATTCAGAACTACTGGTGTAAAGTGACAATATTACAAAGAAGATGGATAATGCAGTAAGGCAACAGTAGATTAGTGCCTGTGAACATATGTTAAGAGTTCCTTCAAGTGGCAACGGTACAATGAAATAAGGCACCTATAGGCTTGTACCATATCCTTAAACTTTGCATTATGTTACAAACAAACCAGTTATTTATGATAATGCAGTGTCCCTATTTATGCTTGTAGTTTGTAAAGGCTAAAGCAGATGCTTGCACAAAATGGATCATCACCATTTTTATTTCTTGCACAAATGTCCTCATAAAAATAATAGTTTGAACCATTCAACTTATTTAAATATCATCACAAACGTAAGCCATTAGATAATCAAAACCTGTTTCCATTGACTGCTGATAGATTTCTTCACATTTTTCTTAAGATTACGTAGTTTTTCCTTTCCTTCAAACCTTGTAACGGATATGGATATTTTGTAACTTTGTAATTCATTACTTATTAGTTAACAGACAAGAAATTTAAGACAAAACCATCTCATTCGTAGCATGTGTTGATAGGGTTTAAAAGAGAAGACTCATTTAATTGATTTGTGGCTTGTGGTGCGAGTTGGAAATTTAATTCTTACCTCTTTTAAAAATAAAAGAGAAAAAAAGAAATTTCAATCTTGGATCTTCCTTGCTATGTCACACACACCAGTGATTTTCCCATTTTTCAACAAAGAGTTTGGAGTTAAATATGAACTAAGCATGATCCCATCATTGTTAAAGATTAGGCAGCAGGAATGGTAGCATAAATTCTGGCTTCCATGTTTTGTGTGTTTCACTTTACTCTCTCTTAAAGGGATGCAACATGACATATTAGGTGAATGCTTTATTACATTAAAAAAAGAAAGAAAGGAAGAAAAAACGAAAAGAGTTGTGTGCCTTGCACCTGCTAGGTGTTGGACATGCACACGGTTCGGCTCATATTCCAAAGTGGAATTTGAGTCGGGTCCTGTCAACTTGGTATCAGAGCATTAGGTTCAAATTCCTGTGGACTCCGCACCTTGTGTGCATCCTTAAGTTTTGGCAGTGTGGTGTGTTCTGATACGGAATGGTGCCCCTTCGATGTGAAGGACGTCACAAATTATATTAGAGATGTTTCGTAAGTTCGTAGCCTTGGAAAACGTAGTGGACCTTATGCTCGGGGTTGCAAAAAAATCTGAGTCAACTGTGAATTGTGGCAAGCCTAATTGAGAAGTAATGGTGTTTTGGGTGAAGTGTTACTTTATTCATGTGGGCTCTAATGCCGCGATTGATAGGGATTATAAGTTCTCTAACAGACAAATTCACAAAACAAGATACATTTTTATGCACGCACATACTGTGTCTCGTGTGCACAACTACATGGCTAGATTTTCACCCATTTCATCAAAGACAGAGAGCTTAGTAGTAGATTGGTCATTTGTGAAGGTTGAGGACATCGCTGATGAGTATTGTCTAAATGAATCTGGTAATCCTATCTATAGAGATGAACAGCCAAGAAATGTTGAATATTTGCAATCTGGTTTTCCAGAGGCAATCCAGATTCAAGTAAAGGGGATTTGTCTTCATATGGGATGTCGAGTATTGCAAGAGCCATTCCCAATAACGAATACTTCAAAGCAGCACAACAATTGCTTGATGAAGTTGTCAATGTCCAGAAAACACTGAAGCAGCATGATAGGGAGAAGAACCAAAGCACACATGAGCATTGAGATGATGGATCAAAGAATGAACTCGAAAGTCAAGTATCTTCAAACCCTCAAGACACAGCCAGTAACTCACAATTTGAGCTTTCACATGCTGAGAAACAAGAGTTGCAAAGCAAGTTGACGAAGCTTCTGTTTATGTTAGATGAGGTATGAACAATGCACTTTAATTTTATGTCTCTGACAAGACAGATCCCAAAGTCAAGGCTTGGTTCAATCTTGTTCATTTGGTCGTAATGTTTACCACCGTAAAATCAAGGCTTGGTTGCGCTTTTTGCTAGATTGACATTATCCAATCATCTTTGTTCTTTCTAAGCAGTTATGATTGATTTGTTTGCGGTTTTATTCAGTGGATGACTGCATCACCTGCTTTTATCACTTATGTGTGCTTTGTTCTCGTAATGTTATGCAATAAGTTTATTGTTAGTGTTAGAAGTAATCATTACGTTTATGATCAAAGGTCGTAACTGGGGGCTATTTTGAAACAATGTGTTAGAAAATAAAGAAAGAAAGAGATACTAGTGAGCATTGTTTCATTGGATTTTTCATGCCAAATCTCCCTGTATCAAATAGATTCTAGAAAACTGATTAGTGTGTGTAAAGGTATTTGGTGTCTTCATTTGTCCAACCAATAATGATTTAGTTGCCAAACATATGTTAATCTCTGATTGTTCTAGCTGATCATGGCAACCAATAATGATTAAATTTTAACGTTTTTGTAAAGATTTGATTGAATAATAATGATTTTACTACTCTTCTTACTGTTTTTAAAGGCTTGTTCTTCGGTTCAGACATACTGCAATTAAGAAGAAGCTTCAAGAATTTTTAAAAGTTTCAAATATAAAATTTCTTTTTTTTGACTGCTTACTTTTATGTCTGAAGGAAATGGTGCACAGGCAATTATCGAATCACCTGGAGCCTTGCATGTAGGCTTTTTAGATGACATGTTGTGAAGCATTGCATCGTATCAATTATTTCTACTGCTTTCACCATGAATACCAAATTTTTTTTTAATGGCTTGTGTGATATGTAATTACTAGTAATTTTACAAAGAACATGGGATGTGTGAAGTAAAATTTACCTTAATGAAATTATTAAGATAACTGGTTCTCCTTGTATACTTGCCAGTATGTCCTTAATGTCCCCCATATGCTTATGTACTCGGATAGAACATCAAGGTAATCCTCCTACGTAGACATTTGACACTAGTACTCTATGTTTTTCTATGAATAGAAAATAACATAAGGTGCAGAATTGTCCTCAGGTATCATTGTTAATTGTTGATGTGGGTGGAGATGGAAAACCCCTTGGTTGGAGCCAAAGTTTCCATAGTCACTCAATTGCTCAGGATAAGATTTCTTGCGTGCTGGTCTATTAATTTAGGGGATTTACATCGCGAGCAGCTTTAGTTACTTCAAAATTTGTACAACAATATCTTCTCTGAGTGTTTATTTATTTATTTAGAAGTTTCTGGTTGTGTGTGTTTGTCGCTTGGGGACCTTTATCTGGTATTGGGATAGAATATAATTATGTGGGGCTGTCTAAATTCTAAAAGGTTATTTGCTCAATGTTAGGTGTTTTTGGGAACAAGAAATGATTATTCTGTTGTTTTTAGAGTCTTAGGAAGCTGTGGTTCTTTGCGTTATTCTGTACATAATACTTGAGTCTATCTATTCTATATATTGGTATGGTATGAAACAACGAATCTGTTTCACATTTGATAACTATACTTTATTTAGGGAAAGAGCTTATTTCTTTTTGGGCTCCCTAATGCACTACTAACTGCTCTATTTAATAGTTGATTGTCACTGACCTTTCTTGCTGTCAAATTGTACCTTCATCTCTAGCTTTACGTTTAAACTACATGATAAAGGTTCCCCTTACTGAAAAGGTTGCACTAGATCCATGACATCTCTGCACTATTAAACCCTCTTTTAATTTGAATTTCAATGATATTGGGAAATTATGAATTCTCTGTTCCTTCCTATATGTGATTGTAGTTCATAATTGATTTGTGTTATCTAGTTTCTTTTTTGTATTTAGCACTTATTATTGGAATCACTTCAGCTTTTGGAATGTTTTAATCATATAGAGGATGACGTTGGCAAAGTCTAAAATGACACAATGTTGATAGAAGGGTTATGCGGGCAATTGGTCCAAGGATTTTGAGTTGCAGTTGGTGAGTGAGTATTCCTGAAATTACCCGCTTGGAATACGTGATAAGGTATGGGAAACGTGGGAAATTAATCCCCGTCATGTCAAGTCAGTTAAGGAAGCTACTTGGGAACTTGAGGAGCATATGTGGCCCAGTACCCATACCCCTTAGATTGTAATAACCGATCCTAAATTAATATATAATTATTCAATTATTCAATAAAAAGGCGATTTTACCCATGGAATATCTTACTAGATTTAAAAGTTGACTTTTTGTTCTACAAATAATTTGGGGATTTGGGTGGTACCATTGAGCAGAGCTCGTCGATATGAGTTCGTAGACATGTGGCACGCTCAATTCCGAGTTGTAACGAATGAGGAAAGGTCTAGAAACGAGGACATAATTGGAATTTTTGAGTTTATACTGTAGCTACAGTGCCGGCCCTTATTTATTCTTCTCCCTTGCGAGAGAAACGAGATTACTAGTTTTTTCTTCTCTCTCTCTCTCTCTCTCTCTCTCTCTCTCTCTCTCTCTCCACCACATACACTCACTTTCAATTGGCAATTTTGTCGCCGTCTGTTGTCCGATTCGAGTGAATTGTGTTGCAAAAGTTTTCTATCGATGCCCTCTACCTAACCCAGCCTCCAGCTAAAAAACCCAAGGATTTGCGGCTGGAACGACTAGAATTGTTAGTGATTTTTGAATTTTGCAATGCTGTTTTTGGCGACTCCAACCACCGTTTTCGTCGAGTGAGATATGAAACTAAATCTACTCTTTGTGCTCTATCCATTTATGTAGGTATTGTAGCTCGATTTTGAAGTTTTACAAATTGTTCAATATAACCATATTATGTCGATGGTTTCGGCTAGTTCTGGTTAGTTTTTAGCCATGGTCCAAGAACAAAAATCAATCCCATTGATGGTCTGAATGTATTGGTATAGGTATTGTAGGGTGTTTCGATTTTTCGATCATCAGAATTTCCCTAGACACCCATGTGCTGTCGGCGCTTGGGCACTGTTTGGGTGTCCCTTTTGGTTCTAAAATGATCCCCATGTTGTCCAGAGCGTGACGGTATGCTCAGATTTGAAATTGGTTATCGTTTGACCGTTGAATGGATTAGGCATATTAGGCATTATCCGGGTTCGATATGATCGGACCGTTGGATCGACTTCATTTTCAAATATGTGGATCTAGGCACTTCTAGGATCGTATAGGAATTCACGGATCGAGAATCGAAGTCCTGGATACTCTGATTCAATAATTCAAAGTTTGGATAAACGATAACCGTCCCGTTTGTGCGATCTTGAGCTATCTGACCGTTCGATTCGGACCAAATTTGAAGAACAAGTATAGTAAACCTTGTTGAACTCATAGGAACTCTCGGATCGGAAATGGGAGGTCGTGGGCCCCTCGGGCCCAGTTGACCCAATTTAGAAAGTTTGACCATCAGTTGATCGTGAGTCTTCCGAGGTAGTTTCACCTTTGAGAAGTGTTAGACGACTGTGTAAACGAGGCCTGATTGTTTGTGGACTATTTTGATTACGTTTGGATTTTGAGTTTATATTATAGTATTTTATGCTATTCCTGAATGTTATTTTGAAATTCGAAGGTTATTTTGTTATTTATTTATTTATTAATGTTATTGTGATTATTATTATAAAAATACATGACTGAGTGTTATTGAATGATTTAATGCTTACGAATTACTATGTAATTGTTTTTACTTTCTAAGGATATATTATATTGTGATTAGTTTTGTAGAGTTGGAAATGTTTTGAGAATCGGATTTGACGTGAATAATAAATTAATTAAACATCTAAGTACATGTCTATATTTAATATATGTACTCTGTGGTTTAAATATGATGGATTGTGGACACTAGTTCTCAACAGTATATGGTGTAAATCCAAAGGTAGTTGAGAACTTATTTTTGGAAAGTTGAGAAAAGATTTGATATACAGATTTGTGGAATAAGGGGTAATTTTATGATAAGTTATGGAATATGATTTTCAAACTCACCACAAGAGTACCCCCCAATTGCCTTTGAAATAGTTGTCATTTATGATAATGCCCTACGAGTTTCGGGGACGCCTGTGGTGCGAGGATATGCTTTCTCGGGCTGAGTACATGCCCCCCCAAGTTCTACGAGGATTGTGGCTCGGGTTTCCAAAGCCTGCGAGGATGTAACAGACATGATACTTGGAATTGACGGAATATTACCGGAATTGACGGAATATGAATAGGGGTACGCTTAGGTGGAGAGTATTTGGGTTTTAAGATGTTTAACTGATATTGATGATTTTATCTTGGTATTTTTGGAGTAAAAGTTTAATAGCTATTTTCTAATTTTTGAGGCAAGGATTGAAAGTTTCCGAGTTTTAAGAATTTTCTACAGTTTATACTTATTCTCTTAAGTGATGAGTCCGTTATTATATGTGGAAGATACAAGTATGCTTTATTCAAATCGTTGACAATGATATTAAGATTTCTTGTGATTAGAAGTTATTTGAGTAACTTTCCCATTTTCACACATATCAGTGTTGTTTATGTGCATATATGATTAGGTTGAGGATTATTCTTCAGCCAAAATCTTTGGTACGATTTCAGAGGTTTAAGTAGAGTTGAAGCTTTTAGTGCGTGAAGTAAGAAAGAACTACGTGAGGCTTGATCCTTTGGTAAGGGTACGTAGGCAACCTAGGTGCAGCTGCAAAATAAAATGTTGAATTATGCTTTGAATTGGTTATTGAGCAAAATTTGGATTACCGTTAATTCTCGTGTAAAACAAGGTAAATGCTAGTGTTTTGTTTGTGTTGTGAATTGCTGTTGAATTGAGTATGGATAAAATTCTTGTATGCTGAACGTTTGGGACTATAGAATTGTGTTTTTTTTTACAAGTGAAAATTTTGGGAAATGAGTGAATACATGGGAATTTCTGCTGAATTTTCGGCAGAACTCAAACCTTAAAAGAATTTTGAGTCTTAATTAAAAAGGGCAATTTGGTCAAGTGTGCCCGGCACCTGCTAAGTGTTGGACACACACAGGGTTCGGCTCATATTCCAAATTGGAATTTGGGTCGAGTCCTGTCAAACATCACGTGATTCTATTTGATTTTCCTACTTTATTTTTAATAACTAGACAGTTTCATGTTTTAAAGCTGATGACGTTAATTGATAAGTTGTGTTTGTAATCCAACGAAAAGGACAATTGCCTCCAAGAAAGAGAACTGGGTTTAAGTCCTAGCTTACACAACACAAAAGACGTTCCAAGTAGCATGTTGGTTATTTCTAGTTTATAGTTTCATTCACTTGCTCTTATTTAAATATCTTGTTCAAGTTTACATAAACACCATGTTTACAGCCTACTTACTTGGTTCTCTATTGTTCTTCTTGTTCTTAGTGGGTTCGGAATTTGTGTTTAGACTAAACACCATAGCTTAATTGCTTTTTCTGAATACTTGATTAAAACCACACACTATGGATAATCAGATTTGAGAAAGAACGAACTCCATAAGTTGGTTTGATTTATTTTGATGCTTGATACTTTCAAGCATGGAATTGGATGTGTGCTAATTTTCCTTTTCATTTTAGTTTTTATTTCCTAATCCTTTTAATTTCGTTTCAAGTTTTTTGTGTTTGTTTTAGCAATTTAGGGTAGCTCAATAAAAAAGGAGAGAGAAGACAACTTCAATCATAAGGATAGGAAGTGTGGAGTAGTAGGAGAAGTCGCGACCTCCAATTGCATCCATGCTCGACCTAATCGCTTCAAGGGGGAGTAATACAATCCTTTCCCATGCATGACAATGCATTGGGAGCTTATCTTGGGCTTGTTCCTCTATTCTGAAAAATCTGGATTTTGAAGCTTTTTGTCTTATCTTTCCAACCATATGTAGCCCAACTCAAGGTAAAATCGAAAAGGCCTTCAAATGTCAATTTTGGCATAGTAACGCAGATACTGCCGAATTTAACCTTAAGTTGCCAAAACTAACATAACTTCCTCTAGAAGACTCGGAATCATGCATCGTAAAATGCTCCAGAAACTAGACTTCCGCATCTTGCCAATGATGTATGGCTCATTATCTGGTTCTTCCTAAGCAAGTATAGTCCAATCCGTGAAGTTGACTGATTTGCAGACACAATTTTGAGCTAACTTGACTCCAAAATGCACTAAATAAGTCCCAAAGCTTAATACACTAAAACAAACACAAAAAAGATTAAAGGCACAAGTTTAACTAAAAAAGCATAACCAAATCGTAAGTTAGAACAGTACAAAATGATATGTAATTATGCATCGATCAAATACCCTTAAACCTAGATTTTGCTAGTCCTCGAGCAAAACAAAAGGAAAACAAAATAAGAAGTTAATTAAACCACTTTCGCAGGTAACTCGATTGTATTGAGCGTATGTAACAAACCTTTAAACCTCTAGGCATCCCTAGTATGAGGAGTTGTGTCTCCTGAGGGTTTAACAGATACGATACCTACAAACGTTTTACTAATTCTACAAAATAAAGTGGTAGGAAACTTATTAGATTTTGTTAGTCCTGAAAAAAGAAAAAAGAAAAAAAGAAAAAGACAAAAACAAAAGCAACTTCTTCATCTTCCTTATGGCGCGTTTCCTGATTCCCCAATAAGAGCCTTTAGTTTGGCCTTCTTGATCTCATCTCTCGGGTTTTCACTCACCACTTCTTGGGACTCATTACTTGAGCTCCAAAATATCCGCACAGTTTCTTGGGGCTCATCACTTGAGCTCCCAAAGATCACTCTCTTA
Source organism: Prunus persica (assembly GCF_000346465.2). Classification (NCBI taxonomy): domain Eukaryota; kingdom Viridiplantae; phylum Streptophyta; class Magnoliopsida; order Rosales; family Rosaceae; genus Prunus; species Prunus persica. The sequence continues at coordinate 12,781,238 of NC_034015.1, forward strand.
ACTTAAGCAAAACTTGTCTCGTGATCTCGCTGGCGCTTTCCTGGGTTCTCTAAGGCCTCTAGCTGTTTTTGCATGCCTTTAGAATAAGAATCTACCATCTTTGATAGCTTTTCGTTTTCTTCCTGTAATATTTGAAGCTGGCGTTAGTTCTTCTCTGCTGTCTTTGCCCTATTCTTTTTCAATCTTTTGATGTCACACTGATATTCATCAATCAAATTCTGTTCTGCCATCAGCTGAGCTCTCAGTACTTGCACCTCATGAGATTTCCCAATGAGGCGATGCCCCACACTTGCGATAGATGCCCCACTTTGCACGCTCAGTGCCACGACGTCGCTCACTAACCGGTTGTCATCCCTCGTTCCTAGTATGCGCATATCCCTAGAAGCTACCAAACTCCTCGCAACTCCAATGGCAACTTCATTGTCAAGGAGTAACAAGTCGTTTACTGTCACTAGTCCTCATAAGGAAGTAAAGTAGAGCGTATAGACCGATGCAACTTCCTGCCCCCATGTCTGTTTTGGCAGAGACAGGTTAAGATCTAGAAAAGATGGAAAGAAATACGACATTTTCTTTTTGCTTCCTTTTTCTTTATTTCTCTCTTTTCTCTTTCTTTTTTCCTCTCTTTTTTCTTCTTTCTTTTCTCTCTTTTGCGTGGTTGTAATTTCCTTTGTTTCCTTTTATAGACGTCAATTACGACAAACCCTAGCCATTGCAGCGTCTAAGCATTTTACTATTTTACCGCGTTCCTCGAGCTTCACAACCTTTTGGCTTTCCAATCGTCCCCAACTAATTTGTAGCGACGTGCCATTTCTGAACGAACGCGTTCAGCAAAGTCGTCTTGACTTTCTATGGCGTCTGTAATTTCCACTTCGGAATCTGCCTGTGCCTATATCTATCGACATGTGGCTCTTACTTGTTGGCCGTGACGTACTAGGAGATGACATTAGGACCCACGTTTCAGAATCCAATTCACGTTTCATTTTAAATAAATAAATAATTCAATTTAAAAAAACGTGTAGGCTTTGGAATTTATTATGGGTCGGGTTTCACCGTTGTTTGGGTTTGAAAGTGGGTTAATTTCATAGTGGGTTGGGCTTAAAAAATAGTTTGGGATTCAGTTTGCGTAAGCCTGTGTGATACGCTCAATGCAATCGAGTTACCTGCGAAAGTGTTATGAAAGTGACTCAAAAACATAACAAGACTCCAATAAATTTAATATAAAAAAAGCAAAAATATTTTAAAAAATTTAAGAAAAACCATATTTACTTGCTAGACTCCAATACCCCAAAACCTAGAAATGAACATTGTCCTCAATATTTAAAACTTAGGAACAAAGCAATGTCATAACCATAAATGAAAGTTACTAAAGTAAATATATATCACAAAATACAATAATTGAAATACAAAAATAAATAAAATAAAAGTTACAAAAACAAACAAACAAATGAATAAAAACTAAGCAGTAACCCCTAATCACACAGGCTTACGCAAACTGAAACCCAAACCATGTTTTAAGCCCAACCCACTATGAAATTAACCCACTTTGAAACCCAGACAACGGTGAAACCTGACCCATAACGAATTCCGAAGCCTACACGTTTTTTAAAAAAAATTGAATTATTTATTTATTTATTTAAGATGAAACGTGAATTGGATTCTGAAACGTTGGTCCTATTGTTGTCTCCCAGTAAGTCACAGCCAGCAAGCAAGAGCCACGTGTGGACAGGTAGAGGCACCGTAGATTCCGAAGCACAAATTACATATGCCATGGAAAGTCAGGACGACTTTGCTGAATGCGTTCGTTCAGAAAGGGCACGTTGCTATAAATTAGTTGGAGATGGTTGGAAAGCCAAAAGGCCGTGAAGCTTGAGGAACGCGAGAAAATAAAAAAATGCTTAGATGCTGTAATGGCTAGGGTTTGTCATAATTGACGTCTATAAAAGGAAATTACAACCACGCAGAAGAGAGAAAAGGAAGAAGAAAAAAGAGAGCTAAGAGAAAAGAAAGTCGAAAGAAAATGTTGTATTTCTTCCCATCTTTTCTAGATCTTAACCTGGCTCTACCAAAAGAGACATGAGGGCAGGGAATTGCATCGGTCTGGACGCCCTAATTTGCTTCTTCACGAGGACCAGTGACAGTAAACGACTCATTACTCCTTGACATTTAAGTTGCCATTTGAGTTGCGAGAAGTTTGATGACTCCTAAGGATGTGCGCATACTAGGAATGAGGAATGACAACCGGTTAGTGAGCGACGTCATGGTACTGAGCGTGCAAAGTGGGGCATCTATCGCAAGTGTGGGGCATCGCCTCATTGCGAAATCTCATGAGGTGCAAGTACTGAGAGCTTAGTTGATGGCAGAGCAAAATTTGGTTGATGAATATCAGTGTGACATCAAAAGATTGAAAAAGAATAGGGCAAAGACAGCAGAGAAGAACCAACGCCAGCTTCAAATATTGCAGGAAGAAAACGAAAAGCTATCAAAGATGGTAGATTCTTATTCTAAAGGCATGCAAAAACAGCTGGAGGCCTTGGAGAACCCAAAGAAGCGCAAGCGAGATCACGAGACAAGTTTTGCTCAAGCTAAGAAAGTGATCTTTGGGAGCTCAAGTGATGAGCCCCAAGAAGTGGTAAGTGAAAACCCGATAGAGGAGATCAAGAAGGCCAAACTAAAGGCTCCTATTGTGGAATCAGGAAGCGCGCCATGAGGAAGATGAAGAAGTTGCTTTTGTTTTTGTCTTTTTTTAAAATTTTATTATTATTATTAATTTTTTTTTAGGACTAACAAAATCTAATAAGTTTTCTAACCACTTCGTTTTGTAGAATTAGTAAAATGTTTGTGGGTATCGTATCTGTTATGCCCTCAGGAGACACAACTCCTCATACTAGTGATGCCTAGAGGTTTAAAGGCTTGTTGCATATGCTCAATGCAATCAAGTTACCTGTGGAAGTGATCTAATTAACTTCTTGTTTTGTTTTTCTTTTGTTTTGCTCTAGGACTAGCAAAATCTAGGTTTGGGGGTATTTGATTGGTGCATAATTACATATCATTTTGTACCGTTCTAACTTATGATTTGGTTATGTTTTTGGGTTAAACATGTGCCTTTAATTTCTTTTGTGTTTGTTTTAGTGTATTAAGCTTTAAGACTCATTTAATGCATTTTGGAGTCAAATTAGCTCAAAACTGTGTCTGCAGATCAGTCAACTTCACGAATTGGACTGTACTTGCTTAGGAAGAACCAGATAATGAGCCATACATCATTGACAAGATGCAGAAGTCTAGTTTTTGGAGCATTTTACAGTTCATGATTCCGAGTCTTATAGAGGAAGTTATGTCAGTTTTGGCAGTTTAAGGTTAAATTCAGCAGTATCTGCGTTACTGTGCCAAAACTGACATTTGAAAGCCTTTTCGATTTTTCCTTGTGCTGGGCTGCATATGGTTGGAAAGATAAGACAAAAAGCTTCAAGATCCAGATTTTTCAAAATGGAGGAACACGCCCAAAGCGAGCCAAAAGAAGACTTCAATGCATTGTCATGCATGACATAAGCATGAGCTAATTATTTTTTGTGGGGAAGTAAGGTAAAGTTGGTGAAGTGAGTGTTGTAGGTAGAATCAATACTCAATTCAGAATTTCACTTCCCCTAGGCCTATAAATAGTGAGGTTTTCCAAACTTGTAAACACACCCCAAGAAGGGAAGGGGGGAGGGGGGAGGGGGGGGGAGCTCTCAAACACCTCTCTAGAGCTCCTCTCCCTTCTCCCTTCTCCTTCTCTTCCTTCTCCTCCTTTCCTCAAATTCTCCAAGTTCTCAAACACCTTTCCCTTCTCACCTCAAATTCTCCAAGTTTCTCTCATCAATTTCTCCATGTTCTCAAACACCTCACCATTCCCTTTATTAAATTCTCTGAAGTTCTCAAACACTTCTCCCTTCTCTTTCTCAGATTCTCTAAGTTTTTCTTTAATGTTCTCAAGTGTTGTACAAAACCATTTTGCTTCTTAGCTGTAATTTATTTTTCATTGTAATGTAAATTCTTATTTAAAGTTTGATAAGTTTCCAATTTTCAATTACGGTTCTTGTTCTTATTCATTATGCTTATAAGTTAATATGCTTGTTTGAATGATTGATCACCATTAAAACTTGTATGTTAGTTATCTTGGTTTGAATTAAGAGTAGACATCATGCTTTAATTCAAATTGAACTATGAATAGGAAGAGTATGTATGGACATTCGACAACAGGGATTAGATGCATACTTGATTGTTTAAAACATTCTTCTATGCTTAATGGATTTCTAATGCTTAATTTTAGGTTAGACAACATATGATCAAATTAAGGAATTAGGAATACAAGGTTAGGGCGAGACACTATGGCTTAATCATACTTTAGCTAAAATCAATCCATGAATCTGAATTGAATTTGGGAACTTATTTGCTTGAGTTAGTTATTTTCTTTCTTCCTTGTTTTATGTTCTTTTGTTTTCATTTCTGTTTTGTGTAGGGAAACTGATTTGGATCATTCAATCACCAATCTTTGTGGAATCAACCTCGCACTTACATATGCTAAATTACCAACGACTTGTGCACTTGCGAGTATCACAAGTTGAGGATGCAGATGAATCCATTTTGGTTTAGCTAAATCGATGCAACAGTACATCATTACCAAGTCAAAGAAAAGCCTCAAAGCTTGATGGCAAGCTGTATTTTTCTAGTGGACTCTCTAAGAGCTCTACGCCTGATAGCAATGTAATATTTGAGTTCAAGTCTTCATAAAAAATCCAAGTTGAACATGATAGTAAAGCAATTGCGACTTTGGAGACTGAGACTGAGTTCCCTAGAGATGCCTAAGCAGTTCGTGAGAGAGTTCTTAAGCTGGCAAAGGAGGCTTTGAAGGGGAAGAGCAAAGGTACTGGGGACGAAAAGTTGTATAAAGGGATCCACTAATATACTGATTACAAGGCTGGGTTCTGAAGAGAGCTAACAGTGGCCAGTGAGAAAGCGGGAGGTTCCCATGGGCCTCTCAGGGCTTCTGCTCACATCAGAGTTACCACAAGATTTGATTATTAGCCAGACATATGTAAGGATTACAAAGACACTGGTTACTGTGGGTATGGAGATTCTTGCAAGTTTATGCATGATCGTGGAGACTACAAGTCTGGGTGGCAGATGGAAAGGGAGTAGGACGAAGCAGAGAAAATAAGGAAGAGACATTTAGCTTTGGGTGGTGATGATGTGGACCAGACAGAGGAAGATGATGATGATGATGATGATGAGGATGGCTCGTTGCCATTTGCATGTTTCATCTGCCGGCAACCATTATCCTGTTGTGACTAAATGCAACCACTACTTCTGCGAGCACTGTACACTAAAGGTTTGTTCTCTTTCTTAATGTATCATCTTAACTCATGTGGCTGTGATAGCTCTATGGAATTCAATGTTGTTTTAGACTTGCGGATCAAGTATAATAGTCATTGTGTTTCAATGTTGAGTTTCTTTTAAGCTTTTTCTAACATTAGTTTGCTTTTTCATTCACAGCATCATTCAAAGAACAAGAAGTGCTTTGTGTGCAACAAGCCTACTCTTGGCATATTCAGTACGGTTTATGAGATACGCAGAAGGATGGCTGCATAGGGCAAATAACTTTGCTTTCAAGGCATGTGAGCAGGAACATTTCCCCACTCCATGGCCAAGTTTTGAAGAGAAAGTGTGAACAGAGGGAGATGATGGTGACAGTGATTGATAGTATGCGGTTTGGTATACGATGAGGAAGGTATACCTTACTATGACATACTTTATGGGTATATAATACACCACATTTTGGTACCCTTTTGGAGCTGGAAGGCTTGGCTAATAGAGAAAACGATGTCGTTTAGTTAGGAACTGCAATTGTCAAAGTTTGGAGGTAAATTTTTTTTTGCATGGGTCCTTTTGTCTAAAGCCTGCAATTGAATTTGGGAACATATACTGTGTGAGAATTAAATTTAGAGTAGTGGGAATGGTTGTAGGGCCTTTTGAAGATTGCTTAAAAGGGTTGATCTTTGTGTGTTTCCAAGCTTGAATGGGGAAAAGAAAATTTCCTTTTTCATGTTTTGTGAAAAGATGGAATTTTGGCTACATGCTGAGTGATTGCAGAATTTCCTACAAATTCCCAAATATGCGAGTGTGGGTGGTTGTTCATAAGTGTCTGGATTTCGCATTATGGTACCAATCTGAATTAAAAGTTTGGTGGAAATCTGTTGCCTTTTATTACATTTCTTACACATTTCTTTCCATATAAATTTGTGTATTGAAATCCTGTGGTGGTATCCAACATTTCTCCCATGTTGATTAGTGGAAACTAGTTTACTAGATTAGTAAGTGTAATTGCCAATGAATTTGTACTAAAGCTGGCCCTTAAATGTCCTTGCAATTCTCCTACTCTTATGGATGTTTTATTTTCGTTCATTCCGCTAGTTTCGCTAGGAAATTCTCGTACTCTTATGGATGTTTTATTTTGTTCATTCCGCCAGTTTCGTCAATTAAAACTGAAATTAAAAACATCATTTTTTGTCCAGACACTTTTCAATAAGTGAAATTAAAAACATAAAACACAATTTTAAAAATTAAAAGACTAACAGTACCCTAAAGAAATAAAAAGAAGAGAAGATGATTGTACAAGAAAAAGGAGAGGGACACGGTAACTAATGTGAATGCATGCACACAATATCCCATCCTTCATAAGACACGTGTCAGCGAAAGTGATGAGTCTTAGCAGGTGGTCACATCCGTTGCGTTGATTTGTGCCTGCAAGCCTTTCCCGGGCAACGGCACACTCACTCCCGCGTAGACCTTTATCTACGTGAAATCAATACAACGCCACGTGTCCCAGGGGATACGCGTCATCTTTCTACTGCGAGTAGTATGTATTTTCCCACGCGAGTGAGTATAAAGGAAAGGAAGTTTTGAGTTGTGCAGTGAAGACCAAAACGGCCGAGTAGTGGAACGCGAACGAGCCGACCTAGGGCTGTTCTTTGGCCGGAACGGATCGAAAATAGGAGTTTCGAATTTCAATCCAAAAATTTTCGGAAGTCATATTCATTTCTGATGCCGATTCCGAAATTTCGGAATATAATAATACCATTATGATGTAGAATTTTCGGCAAAGTCGGAACTTTCGGAAATTAAATCTTTTCACAATTATTGGAAGAATTTCGAAGGTCAAAGCCAAAAGTAATTTTGACAGGAAGACTTGTAGAAACTTTGGTGCATACTTGCAGTGGTATTCCATCAGTATTGTCGTTTAGTTTTCCAATAAATGGTGTCTATCTATATTATTGCCACGAAGAAGAGGAAATATGGTCGTGAAGAGAGAGAGAGAGAGAGAGAGAGAGAGAGAGGAGGCGGAGGAAAAGAATAAGGAATGAGAATGGTCAGGAAGGTGAGAGAGAGAAATGAGAAGTGAGAAGAAACGGCTGGATGGAGGAAGAGGAAAAAGAATGGGGCGGCCGGAGAAAAGAAAGAAAGGAAAACAAATATAAATTAGGGTTTCACCCTAAGATTTTTATAATATTTTTCAAACTCCTTTAATCAGTTATTAAATATGTTCAGTTGACATGCTTTTTTCAAGGACAACTCTAGCTATGGTGGTCTGTTTGCAGAATTGCAAGTGAGAGGCCTTGGGTTCGAAAATACCACTTGTAGATTATTTTTTCATTTTTGGTTTTGTTTGAAGGATATTATAATATTAAACACTATTGTTATAAATTTATTGTATATTTCTCCATGTATATATATATACATATAATTTAATCACATATGTCGCAAGTTAAATTGATTTTATCATAATTGATGTTAATTGGCACTAATTTTAACCTTAGTGTGTGACCATGGAATTTAATTTTATTCTTTGAACCATGATCAATTTTATTGGATCAACTATTAATCCAGTGTGTGATTATGGCATTTACCTTGTGTGTGACTATGGAATTGTTAACCTTTGAACCATTATCAATTTGATTGGATCAACTATTAATCTAGTGTGTGATCATGACATTTACCCTTAGTGTGTGACCATAGAATTGTGACCCTTTGAACCATTATCAATTTTATTGGATCAACTATTAATCTAGTGTATGATTTAATGTTACTCTTTGAACCATGATCAATTTTATTGGATCAACTATTAATCTAGTGTGTGACCATGGCCTTTACCCTTATTATGTGACCATGGAATTGTTACCCTTTGAACCATGTCATTTAATTTTACACCTCTGACCCAAACAAGACTATATATTTTTTGCCAATAGTCTTAAATCAATATACTCTTATGTTAAAATTAATCTATTGGAAAAAATTATATATTTTTTTAGAGAAAAACAAGATTTTTTTTTTCTTTTTCCAATAGTCTTAAATTAATATACTCCTATGTTTAGCATATGAATATATGAGTACTGAAATAAAACATATATAAGACCTATAAACAAAAAATAATGTAATTATAATTAAAATTTTTGAAATTTCTAGAAAAATTCGGAAAAATCGGATAAGAATGAGTTCGGAATTTTCGGAATTTACAGATACATTCCGATTCCGATCTGAATTTTATCGGAAAAATCGGATTTCGGTATGTTCGGATATCGGAGGTATTGGAGTCAGATTTTTTTAAAAATTTCGGACCAGAATCGGTCGGAATTGGATTTTCCAATCCAACTTACACCCTTAAGCCGACCAATACGGGCCAAGCTCAAGAGATCGTGTGAGTACGGGCCTAAGCCCAAACTGAGCTCTAAGGGCTTGTTTGGCACCAAGATTCCTATTTTAAAATTATTTTTTTATTTTTGTAAACAAATTCTTGGGAAAGTCGTATTTTTAACAACATTGTAAATAAATACCCGGTTTTTTAAATTTCCCAATTCCATTGAGTCTTGAAATTGACAACTGCTCATTGAGTCATTAATCAGTTTCCAAAAACTCGTTTTCCTTGGGAACCAAACGGGCCGTAATACACTTGTCTCTATCTGCTTTATAGAGGAGAGAGAGAGAGTTACAATGTTGTTTTGAAAGTGAGACCATGGCAGTCCCGCTTTTCAGACCCTTGAAACTGCTTTTCCTTCTCTATCTTTCTCTGTTTTATTGAAAATAAATAAATTTATTTATCTGTTTCTATGTTTTCTCCGTGCTCTGTTTTCTTCTTGCAAAAAGAACTTGCTTTTTTGTTGTTGTTGTTGTTCCTCTTGTTCTTCTGTTTGAATTGAAGTTTGGTGGGTTATGCTTAAAATGGCTGGGTTTCCTCCAAATCTGAATGATGGTGAACGATGGCTTCCCTCAGACATTTTCCTCAACGAAGTTGCCAACTCAACCTCCAAACTTAACCCCCACCATTTTCTTTCCATGGACGAGGTCGCCCAACACTTGGCTGCTCTTTCTTTCCTCAGACAACGTCAATGCCTTTCAAAATCTCTGCTACATATACCCATGGAGGTTATCTCTCTCTCTCTCTCTCTCTCTCTCTCTCTCTCTCTCCCCCACACACACAGAGCTAGCTAACACTAACACGGTCTATTTTGTCTTTGCTTGTACTGGGTTTGCAGCCGTTCAGACCGCCGGTTCAGTACAACCAGCTTGGTTCTCTGCCTCAGAGGTCTCTTAATCTCAGCCTCAGTCATGGTCTCGAAGAGAAAGGTGCAAGCTTTCATGGGTATGGGGCTGAACTCCATTACCACAATCAGTTTCTGAAACCGGCTCAACTTCAGGTAAACAATGAACCACAAAACTTGAACCGGGTTTTCCTTCTTTCTCTGTCATGTATTTATTTATTTATTTATTTTTACTCTTGGTCTGTCTTTTCAAGCCTTTTGCTTTTTCCCAGCTTTCAATAAATGGAGTGGCAGAGTTTCGAGAGTTGCTAATGGTAATGTGCTGTCATTTTTGGCAGGTCTGTAGCTTTCTGGAAACTAGGAAGAGGGTTTTGAATAGACCGCAAAACCGCCTTTGGACGAATCAGGGAAGTGGGATTGGATCAATGGGTGGTTTTGAGAGGGTTTCTGGAGGCACAGGTGTGTTTCATCCCAGGGTTTTGAATACCACAACCACCACCAGGAATCCTCAGGTCAAAAAGAAACAGGGTGAGTTATTATTTCTTTGTTCTGCTGTTCGAAGTTTTGATTTTGTTCTTTTTTATTTTCGTCAACTTTTTCCTTATTCTTTTCGTAATTTGTATTGATGTGTTTCTGGCACACTTTTGTTTTTGTATCTGTTTTGGTACCAACTGTGCGAAGTTTTGTGTCAATCTGAAATAAAGGATAAAAACTTAGTTGCATTGTTATCCCCGACCAAGCAATAATGTTATGCCACGTGTAAGTGTTATCACGCGTGTCATAGCATTATTAGCCTTTCATGGAAGTTTTTCTCAAAACAAAAGGTGTGTCTTTTATACAAAAATGGAAGTTTTATCCTTTCTTTGATGCTATATATTTCCACTTGTAGTTAAAAGTTGAAATGTGAACATCTTGTTTTTAATTGAGAAAGGTTGTTGAGTGGTTCTTCATATGCTTGAAGCACCTTGTTTAGGCAGAATAGTAACCCATTGTTTATATTTTGGGTGGACCTATTCATTAATGTTAATCTCTATTGGAATATGGACTGATGGGTCTGCTTGTCCACTTATATATATATATATATATATATATATATATATATGAACTGAGTAATTTTGCATGTGCTGACCTCTAGATAGGTTGAATGTTTGTTTTCACTGCTTGTAATTAGTAAACAAAATTAGAAATCCATTGAACTGTTTGAATGCTGCATTGTTACATGAAAACTACAAAGCCAAGCCTGGCCGCAGCCCCATTGATCAACGGCTGTCAATTGTGCGTTTCATCCAATACTTTGATCTCAATTTTTCTGTTTGCAGTTATGGTTTTCTTTATTGGTTATATGTTTTTGTTGCAGGGTTGAGAAATATCCAGCAGATTAAAGCCATCCAGCAAAGGAAACCTATCGAAAGCGTGGGCATGGGCAGAGGGGATTGCTATAACCAGCTTCGTTCTGATGTTGGTTTGCCCCAAGAATGGACTTACTGAGAGCTCTGAGAGGTCACCTTTCTTTGCTATAAAGTAGAGTCTTGTTTCCTGAAATGTTATTAGAATAAAAGCTTCATTGAAGAATAGAAGGTCAGTTGTCGTTTGGGGTTTGTGCAGTAGAACTAAAGAAAATGTTAGAAAGTTGTCTTTTTTTCCTCATTTTGTAAGATAGGTTCCCTAGAAAGGTTTTTTTAAACCTCATTTTGTAAGATGGGCTTTGTTGAAATAAGTTAAAAGTTTTAGAAACTTTGTCTTGGGAATGAAAAGCTTGTTCTTTTTCTTATATTTATATCACTCCATATTGGACAAAATGAGGTTCAATTATGCATATTGAACAAAATATAATGTGAGAGGCTGATGAAAGTGATTCTGTATACCATTCGAATGGAAAAGAAATGGAGAGTGAGAAGGAAAAAAGTGTGTAGAGAAGTTCATTCTCAGTCGATATTCTCTTCAAAACAAGTTCAATACACAATGAGACTTCAAAATGCAAAAGTTCATAGGCCTGTAATTCCTCCGGATGAGAAACAGGCATTCCGAATTCCATCCAAAACATGTTCGAAACTAGAAATCAATTCTGATGCCAATTCTGATGCCGATTCCGAAAATTCGGAATATAATTACTCCATTCCAATAAATTTCAGAAATTCCCAAATCTTAGATAATAAATAATGAAAAATTCAGAAAATTTTCAAATTTAAATATCTGACACTGACTAAAAACTTTAAACACAAGAAAAATTCCAAGTGGTCCTTTACGAAGACCCAATTGACAGAAATTTGAAGCCCAATTAAAGGAGAGGGTTGTGCTTCATGTCTGAGATAATATGAATAGGATATGAAGCAATTTATTGAGGAGAAAAGAGTTGAGATTCGTCTAAGCAGCCGATGTGGGACTGCAACCACTTGATGAAAACGGTGTTCTAACCAAGCCCCTCAAATTACCGGTTTTCTCGAAGTTAAGGAAATTGTTAGAAGAGGATAGTGCTTGAAGACAGAAGCTGTAGCGCATGTTAAAGGTTTTTCGCTAAACTGATTGTTCAAGGAACATTTACCTAATTACTGCAGTTGTTTTTAATTAAATAAACTAATTATCCTATTCTAACATTTACCTAATTACTGCAGTTGTCTTTAGGATAGCATAGTTTGTAACGTTCTATTCAACATTATCAATATACAATTAAGCTTTCCAGCATCTCTCGTACCGGTGTTTGAATTGGAGTTAAAACTCTACACTCTCATCGTCTAGGGCTTTAGCAGCCACTCTCAGAAACAAAACTCCAAACCTTAGAGAGAGAGCAGCTCAAAATGCCGGCTGGACACGGTCTCAGGTCTCGTACTCGCGATCTCTTCTCGCGGGCCTTCAGGAAGAAGGGCTACATTCCTCTCTCAACCTATCTGAAGACCTACAGGATCGGCGACTATGTCGACGTCAAGGTTAACGGCGCCGTGCACAAGGGTATGCCCCACAAGTTCTACCACGGACGTACTGGTCGCGTCTGGAACGTCACCAAGCGCGCCATCGGTGTGGAGATCAACAAGCAGGTGATTCATTTTCGTTGGGTTTTCTATATTTTCATTTTTGGACTCTGAGTTGTTGTTTGAATGGTGTTTGATGATTTGCTTCTGTGGAATGGTTGTCTGGATTTGTGGGTTCTTGTTGAAATTTCCGAACTTTTGGTTTGATTTCGACTTAACAGTGTTCAGTGACATCTGGGTACATTGTAGCTATCATTGTTGAAGGAAGTCATGAAGGAAATTGAGGTTCCACCCCAAAACCAATTGGCAATGGGGGGAGTTGCTCAACTCCTTATAAATCCAGGCTAGGTCCCTTAACATTTCAATGTGGGACAAACACTCTCAACACGCCCCCGCACGTGTGGCAAAACTTTCAAGCCTAACACGTGGACAACACATATTGAGTGACGTGGGAGCACGTGTGGCCGTTGGGCCCAACACGTGAAGCCTTGCTCTGATACCATGAAGGAAGTTGAGC